>NC_021163.2:62612340-62631552 GCF_000331145.2 Cicer arietinum
TTATATGCAACAAAAAAACTAAAACACTTTATATGGACAAAAAAACTCAAACAAAAATGCAACAAAACTCAAACATCTTATATGCAACAAAAAAACACAAACACTTTATATAGACATAAAATCAAACACCTTATGTGCGACAAAAAACTCAAACACTTTATATTGATATAAAATCAAACACCTTATCTGCAACACAAAAACTCAAACAAAAATGCAACAAAACTCAAATATCTTTTTATAGGCATAAAATCAAACACTTTATGTGCGATAAAAAACTCAAACACTTTATATTGATATAAAATCAAACGTGCAATACAAAAACTCTAAAGAAAAATCAGCACTAACGTCTAATTGAAACTTCAAATTAAAATTGCAAACTCCAAATCAAAGCTTCAAACTCAACACTAACAATACAAGTTTTAAATTTCATGCATACATTAATCAAATCTAACAAAAATCAGCACTACCTAACAAAAATCAGCAATAACAAAATAGAAATTTGAACCTTTTGAACAAAGTAGCAACGCGATCTGGAGAGTTGCGGCGAACAGAGAGGCGAGAGCGACGAATGGCCACGGAGGCAGAGGCGGTCGCAGGCCCGCAGCGAGCAGAGGAGTGATTCGTTTGTCGGAAGCGGTCGCGCGGTTCGTTTGACTGGCACAAAGGAGGAGTGATTGGTTTGTTTGGCAGAGGCGGCCGTCGTCAACTGATTTTGGCAGAGGCGGCCGTCGTCAACTGATTATGGAAGAGGGAGAGAGGGAGGCTGAATGCAAGAGAGAGGGGAAGAAGAGGGAGAGAAGGAGGCTGAATGCGAGAGGGGAAGAAAGAGAAAATAAAATTAGGTTTAGGTATTTCTGTAATTATTTAGTTTTAAGTAGGGCAGTTTAGTCATTTTACCTATAAATTTTTTTTTTTGGGGTGGCCGTGGCCCCCCCTGTCCCTATGAAGCTCCGCCTCTGACGACATATATCCACCTAACTATTTGGTGTCATAAAGGCTAGCATCAGAGAGGTAGTCATGAAGGAATACGAGTGCAGCACTACCCCAGACATATTTGCTTGTACCTTCAAAATCTCTGAATAAAAGAGAGGTATTTTGTATCAATTGACATATAACTTTTATCTGCAAAAATAATACTCCATACCAGATTCAACAGATACTTCTAGCAGCACAATCAAATCGCTCTGCTGCACACTGTCTTCTGAATATATCTTTCAACCAATCTCTTCATGAGGCACCCCTAATAAATTTATGACAAGATTACATGTCATTACTCTATCTAGGTCAGGTGGTGGACTATAGAACTCACCCCTAATATGCTCGTCTAACAGATTGACAACATCATTAAAAGTAATCGCCATTTTACCAAATGACATGTGAAATGACGAGGTCTCTGAGTGTCATCTTTCTACAAATGTATAAATCAGATTATTGTCAAGCAGCTTCAGACTACCCTGTTGTAGTGAGGCTAATCCAGACAAATTCACCCACCTCTCTATAATTCGCGGGAGAACTTATGGAGTAAATTGTTGCAATTTCTTTTCATGAACAATAATTTTCAGCATTGATCGCTCTTGAATACAAATAAAACATATGACATTAAAATTAAATATATAACAAAAATAAAATTAATGTAAATATTTTTAATGCCCCATAAATAATAATTAATTTAAATATTTTTAATACACCATAAATAATAATTAATTAAATATTTTTAATGCCTCATAAATAATAATTATATTAAATATCTTTAATACATCATAAATAATAATTAATTTAAATATTTTTAATACACCATAAATAATAATTAATTAAAATATGTTTAATGCACCATAAATAATAATTAATTAAAATATTTTTAATACACCATAAATAATAATTAATTTAAATATTTTAATGCACCATAAATAATAATTAATTTAAATATTTTTAGTGCATCATAAATAATAATTAATTTAAATACTATTAATACACCATAAATAATAGTTAATTTAAATATTTTTAATACACCATAAATAATAATTAATTTAACTTACTTGACCAAACCACAAACACATGATGTCGCGCCAGTATGGTGTAAGGACGATATGGTCTTTCAAGATATTGTGTTAATTTACCTTCCTGTAGATGTCTCTCCTCTTCATGTGCCACAACTTGCTCCTCCTCATGTGTCACACCCTATTCCTCCTCATGTATACCAATATGAGCATCAAGAATAGATATATGATCCTGATCTCTCGAGTCATCATCTTCCATTATATCTCGTCGTCTCTTCCGGGATATTGTTGGTCGAATCCTTTTCGGAGGATCCATAGATGATGAAGTTTCGGCTAAATTACATATGTGGTCCTTTAACTTAATTTCAGGTAACGTTTTAGTCCTTTATCTTTTTTTTTCCCCGACTTGGTCCTTTATTTTAATTTTAAATGACAATTTGATATTTTATGTTTTAAAATTTCAACAATGATATCCTTTTTTATACAAAAATTCAAAAAAAAATTCAATCAAAACTCATAAAATTAATTATATTCTTCAATATAATACAAATTTCATCAAATTCGTAACGCAAATCTTCAAATAAACTCATATTTTCATACTTTATTTGATATTTTTAGGAATAAAAGACTAAATCAGGAAGAAAAAAAAGATAAAGGACTAAAACGTTACCTGAAATTAAGTTAAAGGACCACGAATGTAATTTAGCCATGAAGTTTCAGTATTACATGTTCTTTGTACTATCTTGTTGTCTCTTCCGCTTGCACCCGCACCAACTGGAAAAAATTAGTTAAAATAAAATGAATTAAATAAATAGTAATGGAATAAAAAATTCAAAAAAAAAATGAACTTCTAAATATTTTTTTGTTGTTGAAGTTTTCCGATAACTTTCGAAAATGTCAAAATAAGATTTCTAGTATTGTATATGTTTCGGAAATATTTAAATAAGTTTTCTGGTAGTTTTAGAAAACATCATAAATTTTTTTTATAAATGTCTTCTATATCAGAAACTATTTTTTAAATTTTTCGGTTGTATATCGGAAAACTTGAAAAAAAATTTCAAAAACAGTAAAAAATTTGAACTTAATTGTATACGAGAAATTTCAAATGGTGAAAATCTTGAGTTTTTAATATTTATATGGAAGCATTTATATATTTTCATTTAGTTTTTAGTAGTACAAGGATAAATGGATGGTAGTAAGTACAATTTTCTAGAAACATGATAAGGCCCGTTTACTTGAGTTATATTTTTTACGACTCTGAAGACAAGTAGGAAAATATGGTCAACAAAAATAAGCAAATTATCATCCTTCTCCCATTTTCTAATTTTTTTGTAGGTGATGCCAACTTCCAAGAATGCAAAATGAACTGACATAAATAATTGGAAACTAACTTCTAACACTATATTTAATATTTTGTGAGCAAAATTGAGGAGTGGATGAACAATATCTTTCAAATTGTTTTACGATACTTAACTGAAAAAAAAAATTGTTTTATGGTATTACGTTTTAAGTTTGAATTCTACTCGTATCGTATGATTCAAATATTTCTAGATACATGTGGGAGAGATTTTAATTGATCGACAAAGCATAAATAGATATTTTAATTCATTAAGTGCTAAATTTTAACTAATTTAATGTTATGAAATAATATATTGGTGTTTAAATTAAATGATAAATTTAATTACAATTTTGATATATCTATTTTTATAAATTCGTAGAATTAGTTTCTTTATTTAAATAATAAATTTAAATAAATTAAATAACACCTACAGTCTTTAAATTAAATTTCGTTTTAGTTCTTTATATATTTTTATTTAATTTTTTATTTTAACTTTAAGTGATAATTTGACCTTTTGTATTTTAACATATCAACAATATTATTATTTTTTTTATAAAAATTAAAAAAATTAATCAAATTTTCAAACAAAATCCATAAAATTAATTATCATCTTTAATATAATGCAAATTTAATCAAATTCATAACTTAATTTGTTAAATAAACTCATATTTTTATTCTTAAATCAAGTGAGCGCAAGTGCTATTTAACCATTTAAATAATAATTTTAAAATCGTGGTATAAAATTTTAAAAAATATAACAAATTTATTGGTATTTTTCAATTTAAAAGATTACATCAATATTTCATAAATTTAAATAATTAAATTAATGAACTTTTACAATTTTAAACATATTATATATATACACACACGAGAGAGGGTTAGATTAAATCAATTAATATAATATTCCAACAGTATTTAATAAGGTTTTAACGAATACAAATTATATAACATCTACCATTGTGGACATACCACCGATGCAATATTAAAGTGTATAATTTAATTTGATTTTTCTATATATATATATATATATATATATATATTTACTCTATAAACAATTCTAAAAAACGATAATTTTAAAAAACACGTGACTGCTTTAGACTCCCACGTTTTTTTCTTCCTTCATAATACAGAAGTTTTGCTTTTTGATAATTATTATAATTCCAAATGTTTCTTATATTTGTTTAATTTAAAAGTACCTAATTCATCGATATCTAACCACCCTCTATAAGATAAGACTATGAACGAGAGTGTTTCTTCACCTTCAAGACTCACAATTATGGAAGGAAGAAGATAGGGGTGGGTGAGTCAGCATGGTTGACGTAGTCCCTTTTTACGCTTTTCCGTTACCACACGTAGGTGCCTCTTTAACCCGTGTCTCTCTACAATGGGACCCACACTACCCTTTCCAACTCCATAACGTTATCCCAACCAAAAAAATAGATTTATGTTTCTGTAACTATGTTGATAAATTGTAATTAATTAATTAATTAATTATTAATATCAAGTAATTTTACTCTAATAATATATGTTCTTTAATTTTTGTTTATATAGAGTAAATGATATCCAACAATTGTGTTTTTATAGAATAATTGTCAACAATTTAATCTCTTGAATTTATACAATAAAAATTAATTATTTAAAATAAAAAGTATTACCAAAATATCTTTTGTCAAAAATTTATTGAAACAAGTCAAATACCTTATATATATAACTTCAATAATTTCTTGTTACACCGAGACAACCATTTTTCTAACCGACACAAGACAATCATTCATAAAACCGCTGCTATATTTAAAAAAAAAAAAGTGACCGATATATTAAATTTAAAAACTAAATTTTTATTTTATAAATTTTAAGATTTAAATTGTCGATAAAGAGATTTTCAAAAGCCAAAAGGATTGATTTTTCTATTTATACTTTCTTCTAGTAAATATAATTTCATAAAAAATTATAAATAAATATAATTTCCAAAAAAACTTAATATATTTTCTTTTAAAATGTCTATTATAAATTATGCCTCGATTGATATAAGTTTTTTTAGAGAATACATTTTTTATGAGATTCAAATTAATGACTGAAAACATTAAATTGAATATACGTGCAAATTATTAATTAATTTCAATTATCAAATTTTACACATAAATTAATTATAATCATTAAATTATAAAAAAATCATTTTTGTTATAAATTCATAACTACCACTAAAATTATTAACAATGATTGTGATATAAAAAAGTTATTTTTAATCAATAGATGATGAGTTAAGTGAAAAAAATTAAATTTTTATAATGTGATGAATTTAATGTTAAATTTTCATTAAGATGAATTATCCTGGAGAAAACGTATAATAGGAAGAGAGAAAAAATAATAATTTTTACATTAACCATACATAAAAGGAAATAACATTTATATATTTTTTGTTGGAGACATGAGGAAGCATAACCTCAACAATGAATAATAAAAAAATAAATGCGCATAAACTATTGAGAGCATAAAGCTCAAAACCCCATAGAATATGCTTTGCTCTGTTGCGCAGAAAGATTATCCCTTTCCTCTTTTTTCTCGTATCTTTTCCTCCAAGTTCCTTCCTTCTAATCATTTCCATCCTAAATTCTTTCCCCTTTTACTTCCCTCTTCTAAACAAACTAACCACCTCTTAATCCCGATCTAACAAATCCCTCACTCAAAATTCCATTTCAAATTTTTCACAAACCAAAAAAGGAAAACAAAATTAATAAATAAATAAATTAAGTTCTTCTATAATGGAGCTTGTAACCGTAACTGATTTTTTTTTCACTGCATCGCTGGCACTTCTTCTTTCCTTCCTCGTTGCAAAGCTTGTCTCCTTAGCCACCACCGACACTCACACCGCGACTAAACCGGTCGGTCCGGTTCATCAAGTTGAACAACGGTTAACGCTTCAAACACCTCAAACCGAGACCCGAGTCGGTTTTATTAATCCGGTTCAAGTTAAAACAACGAATTTAGAAACCGGATATTATACAGAAGACGTTACGGTTGATCACGATTCCAACGTTGCCGTCGAGTTTCCGACGGTGAATTCAAACATTGTCGTAACTGAACAAAACCAAGGAGACGCTACGGTTGATTCCGATTCCAAAGAGGAAACTGTTTTGGAAGAAATCACTGAAGAAAATTGTACTGAGAAGTTAGTTTCTGTTGATGATGATTGGGAATGGGAAGGGATTGAGAGGAGTGAGATTGAAAAGAAGTTTATGGAGGCTATGGAATTTGTTGGTGAGAAAGGGTATATTGGTAATTGTGATGGTGATGATGATGTGGAGATGGAGTTGTATGGACTTCAAAAGGTTGCAATGGAAGGACCTTGTCGTGAACCTCAGCCAATGCCGCTTAAACTCTCCGCACGTGCTAAATGGTATCAAATTCAAACTCCGATTAGATCAATCTTTTTCAATTATTAGAAATTTATCTTTTCATTGTTTTGTTTTATTCAATTGCTTAATAGTACTAACTAACTTGCACTGCCTTCTTGTTTGGATGCTTGCTGTTGTTTTGGACTATGGACATTTTTTAAGGTACCAATGCTATTTATGATTTTAATTTTCATGCACGAACCGTGTAAAAACTTTTACACCAACCAACCGTGTATATAGATTAAATTTTACTATTTATTTAATATTAAAAAGTTGTCACGCGACTAAGATAATAAGAGCGAAAATTAATAATAATACGCTGAAATGTATGTTACATTTTGTTGTATAAGCAACTCTTTACTTCATCTAGATTCACTCATTATGGTCTATTTTGATATACAGCTTAATTTAACACTATTGTGTGAAATGTGGTTTGATATATAGCTCCCTTGTTGTATTAAAACTTATGAACAAGTTGTTTCTTGAATTGAATAGGAAATGAAAGTAAGTTCTGCATTAGTTCAAAATAGCTTATGAAAGTAAGTTACTTGGGGGAATCACAAAAGTAAGCTGATAACGGCTTAGGAATATATTGCAAAAATAAGTTTTTCCATGCACTTGAGTGTTATGCCATTCGATGAGTGATAGGGACTTTTGTATTTTGGGACTTTGGGGTGTCTAAAGTCCCACATCGAGTAGTATGGGATGTTCGGTGAAATATTGAACTGACTTGATTCCTCCCCCTTGATAGATATCTTTTAGTGTAGGGTTCCACAAGTGCTTAGATATATACTTATCAGTTAGCTTAAATAAGATCTTCCAAACACCCTTTTAATCATGTTTATTCATATGCCACTTTTACCAAATTTCATACACAGTAGAGTTTTCCTTTTAAATAAAGTAAGAAATTGGTCACTCTAAGGACCCACCATATGATTGGTTATTGGATCCCTTTATTAGTAAGTTGTACATGTGGAAATTGTTCCAATCGAATCACTACCAAATTTTGTTTAGGTACAGAAAGATGAAAATTTGTTATTAAGGGTTAGATGATACGTTTGAATCACTACAAGAAAGTTCATGGAACAAAACTTAATTGATTACAACAGTCCATAAATAGAACTTAGGCTATGATGTTAGCAAAGACATAATTTACACAAAATATGGACTTACAATAATGAGCCAATCCATAAAATGAAGACGCCAAGGATTATTAATCACTAAGGAAAAAAAAGGCGTCAAATGCTCAAATTTGATGAATAAACATAAGCAACACATACCGGCGTGATGTACAAGCTACACAGTATAGCTTGATTTTCAGTTATTATAACAGGGTTTAGAGCTGCTTTGTATAGTGATCGACAGTACTAATTCCGTTGTGCAAGGAATGCTTGGCAAAAACTGGGGAACATGAGTCCAGAGGTTGCTATGGAGCGATATATCAGCCTTCTTTCTGATAAAGTTCCCGGATGGGTGAAAGATACTTCTGCTGTGAGTTTGTATTGCTGAGTCGTTTTGTGGTTTAATAGCTTAAGTTACATGAGCAATGGAATTGAAATAATCTCTTTTTGGTTTTTACAGGGAATGACTGAAGGCGAACCGACAGGATCAGAAGTTTCTGAGTCTACTGTTCCTGATTTTAGCTCGGCTTTGTCTCATCAACAAATGATCTTACCTGAAAGGTAGTCTGTATGTTTGGATAAGTGATTGCCAAGTGTGATTTTGAATGAAAATGGTTTTGTAAATTTGATCTAGTTTGTGTTTGGAATTATGGTTTTCTGCATCTTACGACTCTACACCTCAGAAGCTAAAATTTGTAGCTTCGATTTCGATATAAAACACGCTATTAGTTAAAATCGAGTTTGAAGTAAATTGATTTCTGTCTGACTGTTTATACGCCAAAAGAAAGTTTGATGTAAAAATGAATATTAAGTTTTTTCAATGCAAAAACTACTTTTTACCAATTCTAGTGGAATGAAGTTAAAATCAATTCTGACATAAGGTAAAAAAACATACCAAAGTCATGTTTGTTCAAACCTCAAAAAATTAAAATTCCATATCTGTCATTCCGCATCCAAACATTACCTAACCTTTTGGTCAATAATGCTTGGCTTGTCTCTCACTCTATCTCTTGCAGGGAACTTGTTCAAGAGTCTGGTGTCCAGGAACTTATCCCACTTACGGTGTCAGATTTGGAGAACAATGTAAGATTTTGAAATCATTCAGAACGATGGTACATTGACAAAAATGATCATTGAGTCACTGTGATGTTTGGTTTGGGATTGACAAAATCTCATTGAGTCACTGTGATTTTGTCAACTCTACTATGAAACCAAACATGTACTACACTGTGTTTCCTTATTAACTTTTCAAAATGATGTATTGCGGTCGAATTTTGACGTATGAAACCAGTAAATATCATCTTTATAGGGATGAAAATATATTTGATGTTGTCAAAATTTTCCATGCTCTATATTACCATCATATTCTTGATCTTATGGTTAGAATTATTTCAGTAATTGAAATTCATAAATGTATACACATAAGTTAAGCTAGTATGGAAATTTTCAGGTTAAAAAATGATGGCATCTCTGCTTATATTCTGTGCCACGGGACATTTTCCTACATTATTTTCAGCAAAAAAGAAGACTAATTCCAAGAATATAAGTTCTTTTCGAAGTATGCGACATTCTTGGGCTGTTTGTTTTCTCCTTTGTTCCTTAAATCAAGTGTTAATTGTGACATTTCTTCCTTATCAAACCGTTATTAAATGTTAATATTTAATGTTGATAAAAATAAATGCGTGTAAATATGATCTTATATGTAGCTGAAGGTTGTATACTTTCTGGTTGTTAAAACTAATTTTTTAGTATAATATGGTCATTTTAAATGTTAATGCAATGTCTCGATTTGATCAATGAGTTCAATCAAAGTGCCTATTTTTTAATTGCTTAGTAATTTGAAATCCAACTATATATTCTAATTATTGTTTCATTTACTCACTGTCTTTTGATTTACCATTATACTATGATGCACTAATTTGTGTTTATATGCAGTGTCGTAGTCTGCTATTGAATATACATGTACTGCAGTGAATTTCATAATTTGCATTCCTCTATAAGTACTTTGTAGTATTAATACGAGTGATGAAAAATATTTGTCTAGCATATAAATTACAATATGATTCAAAGACTTCTTTAGTGATTCATTTATAATAAACAACATTAGAAATTATGGTGTAAAAAAATTATAACTATTTTGATTTTTATATAAACGATATTAAAAAAAATCAGTTTTGACTAATTCTTTCCTATATTATTTATTATTTGTTCTAATCCTATAGCTTTAACACAATTTCCGTCAATTCTCTATTATTCTCCTAACATCATTGGTAAACCATACTTTTTATCTCACATGCATTTCATGTGATTTTGGGTTGAGATTGTCAACATTTCAATCCTCTACTTTTGTAACTTATTTCTTACATCTCTTTTAATCAATTATTATTTTTCATTCAAATAATTTTTATCTATTTATTTTAATTATTCATTTCTTCTTTAAATAACTAAAATTACCGACCAATAATTCATTTTCCATTTTTCTAAGAAGTGCACTATGACAATGCCACTAACATTAAAAGTACTTACAACTAATCATAATCCACTTATGACATTAATTAATCTCCCTTGGGATAGAGAGGATGCCGTTCAAAACTGTAAATCACAGCTGCTTTGCATTTATTTTGATCGGCTATGCATATACCGTCATCATAATTAGTTGCATGCCATAATTTAAAGAAAGCTCCACAAATACATTTTTATCCCGTGTGAAAAATATAGTTTTTTTTATGGAGTGAAAAAATTATTTAATATATTACAATTGCTCTCCTTTTTATGTTAACGATGTTAATAAATATTAATTTTAATTAATTATTTTAATGATAAATAAATTATAATTATAATTATAATTAATATATTATAATTTATTTTAAAGATGACAAAATATTAAACTAAAATTATTTGATTAATGATAAATATTTATATACAAATTATAGTATGTGTCAATTATTTCTTTTAAGAATTAATTTATCTCAGTTTTTTCATAAATCAAAAATTGCTCTTAATGGACCAAATTGAGTTTGATGATCTGTCTTAAAAGTTTAAATGGGTCTTCACTTATTAAATAAAATAATTTTTTTTAATCCAAAATTATGGCTAGTACACATACACAAAAAAGTAAAACATCAAGTAGACTACTATCATGAGGGGTGCACCGATAATAATAAATAGGTCTAGGTACTTCTTTGCATTTAATGAATAAAAAATAAATAAATAAAAAGTAATGAGCGAACATAATCTCTTTAATTTTTTTTGCATTTTCGTTGTAACCATATGAATGATAAGTAGTGGAATAATGAGACTTTAAACTTTTGAATACATTAATATCAAAAATAAATTGATATCCAACCAATTAATTGTCTAAAATAACCTTGTTTTAAATGACGTGGCAGAAAATTTCAATGCATTGCACGGGGACAGAAGCTGGTTCATGAGTCATGACAAATGTTAAATCCGACCCATGTTTGGTCTCAGGGACCACTGCAATACAGACCCAAAACATAGAACAAAAGCAACCCCAAACTATAGTGTGCCTAGCATTTATTTATCACACAACATCTTTTACTCCAACTCAAATATGGAAGTTGCTGAAGTGCCTCCAATTTCTCGATGTTGTATCGAGAGTTGGCTTTAGGTAAAATCGATTATGTAAAATTGATTTAACTATGTTATGGAAGTTGGTTTTTAGTAGTATATTTTATACTATATAGGCAAAAAACGGAGGAGTGCATGAAAATGTATATTTATACTAATTTGTCGCCTTGAATTTCGTGTCATTTGTAGATAAACATATATCACCAAAAAATTGGACTTGATTTTAGTTTGGTCATTTTTTTCAGTTTTAAAAACTTTTAAAAATGGAAATCCGCCATTCTTAGGTGCAACGGCAGAATTAACCCGATTTCTTTGAGGGGACTAAAATGATATCAAGTATTAGGTTAGCATAAAATTTTCTAGCAAACATTCTGTTATGGAGGTAGTTACTAAAGATGTGAAATTGATTATAAATTAATTATTTCAGTGAGATGTTAACTACGAATTAGTTATTTTAATAAGAAAGTATTATTTTAATAATATTTCTCTTTTGATCGATATAAAATTTATTCATATTTTTCTATGTTTCATGCTTAATATAATATTTTGTATATTTTATTATGGTATCAAAGAAATAATTATTCCGCTATTCTTTTTTTAAAAAAAAATTTAGGAAGATTTTCATAGAATTTAATTAATTTATCTTCTTTTTTTTTTTCTATTTGAGTCTTGAACAATTTATTCATTTCTTTCTCGTGTTTTTCTATTCAAAATTAATTATTTCGCCTTTTAATTTTCTTTTCTTTTCCTCCCAAATTTAAAGTTAAAATAATCTCATCATGATGATGATTAAAAAATATCCATAAGACAATGGGTAATAAGGACAACATGATTACGAACAAAACTTTACCAAGACCCAAAACTTTTTCAATGTTTTGATATCAATATTGTTTCAACATAAAAAGATGCATGAAGTCAAATACATTTTGTTAAGATTTCTCAAAGACATAAAAAACATTTGGTGTCAAAATTATTTTGTTTTAGTCAAATTGACATTCCAAAAATTAATGCAAGTAAAGATCTTGCATAAAAATGTAGACTTTAGATTCAACACTAACTAACAACAATAAAAAAGAAGATTGTTCTAACTTTAAAAAAAATCCATAATTGAATTATTATTTTGAAGTCTCACCTAATTAATGACTAAGGAGTTGCACATGAGATTTCGTTAAAAATAAAACAAGAAAAGATCTTGCATGAAGGTGTAGACTTGATTCAACGTCTACTGTAATGAAAAGGAAGAAATAAGATTTACATTATAAACTTTTTTGTTCTTATTTCAAGTGAATAATAAATTTTTCAAAAAATTTAATCCATTTATTTTTGGCATTTTAAATCATGTGATTGATTTATTTCAGCGTTTCTGATTATATTTTTGTTTATTTTGTTACCAATATTTGTGTTATTCCTTACGAGTTAAATGTGTCGCGAATACCTTCTATCTTACAAGGAGATATTAGAAATATAAAATTGGTTATAAGTTAATTATTTTAGTTAAATATTAGTTATAAGTTGATTACTCTAATTAGAAATTAGTTGTTATAATTTGAGTATCTAAACTTTATTATATCTATTATTGTAATCATTTTTCTCATTTCATCAATGCAAAAATTATTTTTATTTTTCTTCCGTTGATGCATAATATCAATATTTTTCTTATTTGTAGTAACTTTTTGGAAGCAACCATCATCTCCTTCCGGGGGTTCTCCTCCTTGCATCCTTGTTATGGTTTGTTTTCCAGTATTTACAGGATTGTTTTTATAAGCATTGGTAAAATAATGGTTGTGTTGGTAAATTTGTGTTGTGTATGTATTTAGTTTGATTTGAATTGGATTCCTCAAGTGTTCCAAATATTAAATTCGAAATACAATCATATAAAATACTCTTTTTTTATCCAATTTATTCACTTTTTTAAGATTGGTTTTTATTTGCTATAAAAAAAAATTGGTTTTTATTTAAAAATATGAACCTCTTAGTTTTATTTTCACAAAAAATAGATATAATATTTCAATCCAAAACACATTTGATACAAAATATGTATGAATTATTATTTATTATTTTCTTTCTTTGTAAAAACAAAAGCATTTTTATTGTAAGATATATAATATATTTTTAGGTTATTTTAAAATATTACTAAACTTTAGTTTTATTATTTTATGTTATGATATATAAGATATTATTAATAATTAAAAGATATATAATGTTAATTTCTTGTGAAAACACCCTTTTCTTGTATCAAACGATAGGGTCCTAAAATTTGTTGGGTCACCCTCTTGTATCATTTGAAGATACTAAGACCATCACGCAAACGTGAATGTAACTGTTTTTGGGCCACTATGCATATGCAATAAATGCTACTCAACTATGTTTAGCTCATATATTATAATCTATGCAGTTAAAGCTTTGTTGGATGTCAATTCTATTAAGAGGAATACAACGTCATCATTCAATCAACCAGAGAAGATTTCTACAAATGGTTCCAAATTGATTTTGTCCTTTTTCTGGTGTGAGAATGTGACTTATTAGCTAACATATATAAAGTTTCAATTGTCTATATATTAAATAGATTATGATATCTTAATTGTAACAAATAAAAGTTTTAAGATATGTAGCTTAATTAATTGTGTGCTCCATATAATAGGATAAGTAAGAAAATTATTATAATTTGGTTGGACACATCGTATGAGGAGTAGTTATTGTCAAAACTATCTTTGTAGTTTTTATTTTTTATTTTTTTATTTTGGATGAAATTACTAATTTTTGTCCATATTGTCTAAAATAGTATTTTATATATAGATTCATGAAAATAAAGGGAATCAAACTAAACAAACAGATAAAGATAATAATAAAAAAAACTAACTAACTATCATAATCATAATAAACTAAAGGAAAATGCACATTGCAAAAAATTTGCAACAGACAAACGTTATATTCTAGTTTGTTTGATTTTTCAATTTAATGTATGTATTCTTAATTGATTATTAGTTTGTGATGTTTCGAGTAAAAAAACACTTCACTGCTTATAGCAGAGCGCTAAAGTAAAATATAATAAAGGAATGAACAATAAAATTATTTAACATATACTCTAATTGGTTGAAATTAAAGTACCGATGAAATTTGGATGCTACATATCAAAGTCATTTTCTTGATGGATAAGTATGCATTATCATAGCAAAAATCAGATTCCTTTAAGGTTATTTATAATAACTGTCAGTTCTTTTTTCTATCATTTCTTAATATGCGATTCTTTCACTTGTTATGTGAACTCATTATTTATGATTGAAACATATCCTACAATTATTGGGCTTTTTACAAAGAGATATGAAATTTGAGAAAATTATAAGGGAAGAATGGTCCAAACGTTCACATTGTTCTCACTAATTAGTGATTGCTTCTAGCATGATGTTGACCTCCAATAAATCCAGCATGATAAATAATTAAAAAATCTTACTATGTAGACAATTTGTTGTTTTGTAAAAGAGTATCTAACGCTTATTGTTTACAATAGTATCTTTATTAAGGTAAAATGTTCAAATGAAAGTAGAGAAGTCCATTAAATAAATTTTTTTGCTTACCAATTATTGGGTTAGGAAATTTCTCTATCTCCAACGTGGCTTCAATTGTAGATATTAAAAAACATAAATTGTGTTATTTAAAAATACACTTTCGAAATAAATTATGTCTTCTAAAAATATACTTTTGGGATAAATTATGGTATGTTTATTAGATAGATTTTTTTTATAAAAAATATTTATTTATTTTAACTTGTTAATAAGAAGATAATTTTTTTTTTGAAGTAAATCATTGTCACATAGACAAGATAAAATGTTAGTTAAAAATGATACACTTTCAAAAATAATAAAAATTATTATGATCCAAATATTTAAATTTTCACAACAAAAGTAAATGTGAAAGAAGAAAGTTATGTGAATGATGTTTGGCCAGAATCCATGATGGATATAATTTCTGATGGTGGACATATATCTGCACACACATTTACACTTAGAATCAGACATATCATATAGTTTCAACGAGATATTAAGTTTGGGTCAATTCAAAAATTCACTCCCAAACAATAACGGTTCTTACGATATTTTCATTATTTTAAAAAATACAAATAATTAATCACTTTTAAAGTCTCTTATATATTTATTATAAAGTGAAATTAATACAAAGTTAAAATAAAATAAAAAGTATCTACACAAAGGGAATGGATCATATGTTGTTCCTCCCATTATTGGAGTAGTGCTAGATTGAAAACACAACACTGTTCATTTGTTTGAAGACTTGACTTCAATCTATAAGATTAAGTATAAAAAGTAAGTTAGTTAACTTAAAGTGGTTAGCATTAACAAGTGGTAGGTCCATTCCAGCTATTTGCCAAGAAAAACAAGAGGCAGAGCAAGAAGCTATCACTCAAACGTCTCTATTAATCTCAATTATTAAACCATTATCTTTCTTGTCTATTCAACTATTCATCTTTTTTGAAAACTTTTAACTCGTAACAAACAACTAATGACTATTACGAATAATGTCTTAGAAATTTAAAATCTTGCACAGTTCTAATTTTCTAATAGACTTTTTTATTATACTTATTGTCTAAGAATCCAACTCCAAAGTCCTAACCATAATATAATTTACAATTTTCGGCAATATCAAGAATCACAATCTACTTGTAATTAGGACAATGACAATAGTTTAAAACGTTTTAAACAAGTTATTATTCCATTAAAATACATATGCGGATTGATAATGTATTTGTGTGTGTTGGATGAACTTACTTTGCTTATATAAAAGCTATTTCAAAACTCTTTTTAGTTTTCAGTGCAAAATCAGTGAATTGTTGGTAAAAAATACATATATAAATAGTTTATCTTAGCTTTTCCTTGTTGTTTCTCCTTTACCAGTTAAATAATTGAAAGAGACATGGTCACCATTTCACACGTCCAACCTGACTATAGTTGTCAAAAAGCAAAAGAATCCCTGCTTTTTCATTTCTCTTTGATTGAGTGTACCCTAAATTTTTTTTATCCAAAATATTTTTATTTCTATATAATAATAATACATGGATGAGATTTGTTGTGTCCAATGGCAGCCTAATCATTGCAAACAAATTCGAGTTACATCTCACTAACTGTTTGATTTCAGTGAACGATTGAGATTGTTTTTGTACATATATAATATGGACTATCTCATATTAAATCAATGGCCAAAATTGATTAATGTGTGTAACCGTGTGATAATACAACTAAAGATAATATGAGTCCCTAATCATTCTATATTATTCAATATTTTCTAAAATAAATATCATAAACACATAATGAAATATAATACATTGAAATTTGAAAGTGATTACACAATATTAATTTATGGGTAAAATTGAAGGACACTAGTTTTATAACAGATGAAATATTATTTATTCAACACCAAGGGGGAGATGGTACCTGAATGAAAAAATACAGGGTCGGTTATTTTAAGATGTAGATAAATTGTCTATATGTTGTCCTTAATAGCCATTTCTTTTTCTGTAGAAAAATTATGCTACTTGAAACATGCACTGTCTCATTGGCTTAGATTAGCTAAATTCAGCAAGTTAATGAAAAAAATTCTTAAGGATAGGAAATATGACATGAGAAATGCTAGTATATGAGATGAGGAATTTACAACCACATGTACATTAACTATTATTAATAAATATATTAATTACAAAAAGAAGGCAAAAAAAAACTGTCAAAAAAAAGTAGCAGCACATCTTTTATGGTTGTCCCCGGACATTGACCACATATAATTGTGGCACTTTAGCACCAAAAAGCTTTTCAAAATATGTTACATTTTCATTTGTTGCTATATGGACACAACACTATTTCTCTCCTACCGTAGCCAATTAATCACTATACTATATAATTTTTGTGATTTAACACACCAAGGATCTCTTATACGAGAACACATACAAAATAAAAGGAATAAAAAAATACATGACAATTAACGTGGTTTAACATATTTTGTCTGCATCCACATAAACACTTCAATAATTTTGCTATATGGACACAACACTATTTCTCTTTATTTTTGTCCTACCATTGCCAATTAATCACTATCCTATATAATTTTTGTGGGAGAGAAAAACTCATAAACACACCAAGGATCTCTTATACGAGAACACATACAAAATAAAAGGAATAAAAAAATACACGACAATTAACGTGGTTTAACATATTTTGTCTGCGTCCACATAAACACTTCAATAATTATATTCATAACCTCAAATAAAATAATAATGATCTGAAACTCACCACAAATAGTATATGACTCTACAAATTATCTCACTCGTGAGAGAATTACGAGAAATGATAACACTCTCACTCTTGAGAGAGTTACGAGAAATGATAACACACTTGCTCTTGGATGAGATGATTACACGTTTCACAAGACTCTATTTATAGGAGAAAAGTGTGACTTCTCTCAATTAACCTCAACAACTCTAATGACCTCTAAAAACTCTTAATTCATTCTTCAAAGTTGAATTTGCATTTCTAATGGTCAAAATCTAATACCTTGGAATATTTATCCCTTTTTACCATGCATTGAAATACTAAACTTTAAAAATTTAAATCAACTCCCAACAATTTTTGCTCCTATAAGAATTTTCATCAATCATCAATCATCAACCATCAATCACACACACTCAACAGTTCCAATCCACAACTTCCAAATTCACAATAAATACCACACAACATACATCTCAGAATCAAAACTAAAACAAGCCATAGACTCAAATATTGGCTCTCAAAATAACCATAATTGACAAAGCTTGGTGACAACAATCAAAAGATGAACATTTTCAAGTCTCTTCAAGTTGTTCTGCTGCTATTATTCTGCAGCAGACACACCATAGCAGAAACCAAATCACCACAAACCAAAAACACATACATAATTCACACGGACAAATCCACCATGCCACAAACTTTCACTGACCACCTTAACTGGTTCGATTCATCGCTAAAATCAGTATCAGAAACAGCAGAGATTCTCTACACATACAAACATGTAGCTCATGGATTCTCCACAAGACTAACACTTCAAGAAGCTGACACACTTTCAAAACAACCAGGAATTCTCTCTGTTACCCCTGAACTAAGATACCATCTTCACACAACAAGAACACCACAGTTCCTAGGATTACCAAAAACCAACACTCTTTTACCTAACTCTAACCAACAGAGCCAGGTGATTATCGGTGTTCTCGACACTGGTATATGGCCAGAGCTAAAAAGCTTAGACGACACAGGACTTGGTCCAATACCAAGTAACTGGAAAGGAGAGTGTGAAACAGGTAACAATATGAACTCATCAAACTGCAACAAAAAACTCATAGGTGCAAGGTTTTTCTCAAAAGGGTATGAAGCAGCACTTGGTCCAATAGACAAAACAACAGAATCAAGATCAGCGAGAGACGATGATGGTCATGGAAGCCACACTTTAACAACAGCAGCAGGTTCTGAAGTAGCAGAAGCTAGCCTTTTTGGCTTAGCTTCTGGTACAGCAAGAGGCATGGCTACACAAGCCCGTGTAGCAGCTTATAAAGTGTGTTGGCTAGGTGGTTGTTTCACTTCCGACATAGCTGCCGGAATCGATAAAGCAATAGAAGACGGTGTCAACATCTTATCCATGTCAATTGGTGGTAGCACAATGGATTACTTTAGAGATATCATAGCAATTGGTTCTTTCACAGCAACATCACATGGAATTCTAGTTTCAGCTTCAGCAGG
>NC_021163.2:62631712-62635904 GCF_000331145.2 Cicer arietinum
CAAGTCCTGAAAATTTGTCAAATGTAGCACCATGGATAACAACAGTCGGAGCCGGAACAATCGATCGGGATTTCCCGGCTTACATAACACTCGGAAACGGAAAAACATACACAGGTGCATCACTCTACAATGGAAAACCTTTAACTGATACATTGCTACCATTAGTTTATGCAGGTAATGTGAGTAATTCATCAGTTGGGTATCTTTGTATACCTGATTCATTAACCCCTTCAAATGTTTTAGGCAAAGTTGTTGTATGTGAAAGAGGTGGAAACTCAAGAGTTGAAAAGGGTCTTGTTGTGAAAAGTGCTGGTGGAATTGGAATGATTTTAGCAAACAATGAAGAGTATGGTGAGGAGTTAATTGCTGACTCTCATCTTCTACCAGCAGCATCATTGGGTCAAAAATCAAGCACAATATTAAAAGATTATGTTTTTAATTCACCAAATCCAAAAGCTAAAATTGTTTTTGGTGGAACACATTTACAAGTTCAACCTTCACCGGTTGTAGCAGCGTTCAGTTCAAGAGGACCAAATGCTCTAACACCAAAGATTCTTAAACCGGATTTAATAGCACCGGGTGTAAACATTTTAGCCGGCTGGACCGGTTCAGTTGGACCAACCGGTTTAACACTAGACAAGAGGCACGTGAGTTTCAACATTATATCGGGGACCTCAATGTCGTGTCCTCACGTGAGTGGTTTAGCTGCAATTTTAAAAGGAGCTTACCCTGATTGGAGTCCCGCTTCTATACGGTCAGCACTAATGACCACAGCATACACCTCTTATAAAAACGGACAAACAATCGAAGATGTTGCAACCGGGAAATCCGCTACGCCTTTCGATTTCGGATCGGGACACGCGGACCCTGTATCCGCCCTTGATCCTGGTCTTGTTTACGACGCCAACGTGGACGATTATCTTGGATTTTTCTGTGCGTTAAACTACACGTCGTTTCAAATCAAACTTGCAGCGAGAAGAGAATACACGTGCGATCCAAAGAAGAAATTTAGGGTTGAAGATTTTAACTATCCTTCTTTTTCTGTTCCTTTTGAAACTGCTTCGGGAATTGGTGGTGGTTCATCAGAACCGGTCAGTGTTGAATATAATAGGGTCCTAACGAATGTTGGAACTCCGGGAACTTATAAAGCTTCGGTGGTGGTGTTACCGGTGGGTTCTTCGCCGGTGAAGGTAGTGGTGGAACCGGAGACGATTAGTTTTAAAGAACTGTATGAGAAGAAGGGTTATACCGTGCGGTTCACGTGCAGTTCGATGCCTTCGGGAACTACGAGTTTTGGTTATTTGGAATGGAATGATGGGAAGCATAGGGTTGTGAGTCCAATTGCGTTTAGTTGGACTTGAGATTATTGGGCTTTGTAGTGCTTGTTGTCTGGGCTTCACCAGCTCTGTGGGCCTTAGAGTACTTGCAAATGTGGCCCATTAAAGTTGGGCTTGTTAAGTTGTAATGCTATGCTTTTGGGCCCAGAGTGGAGCGTAACGGAACACAGCCAAGGGCTGGTGAAAAAGTTGTTAAGTCTCTTTGATGTTGTTTCTAATCGTTAGGGGAAGGTTAAAGTGAACAGTGATATAAGGAATAAATAAAAGTAATTGTGCATAAAACAAAACAGTGTTATAGTGGCTTTGAATTGTTTATCTTATCTTCTCATGCAATTATATGTCCTATATTGCCATATTATATTATTGACTCATCTAGCTTTCTAATGTTTTTTACGTAACTAAAATTTGAGATTTCGCTTTTGTAAAGTGAATGGTAAAATTAAAACTTTTTAATTGCTGTTCCCAAATATATATTTTCCTTAATCTAGCTAAACTTTATTTTCAAAATATTAAAAGAAAAATCAATCACATATAAACAAGGCTCCAACAAATATAAAAAATATTTTCATTAATACAAAAATTGATCACAAATTCTACAGTATAATCAAAAATAAAATATATAATAATCTTATAAATTTTTTAATTTATTCACGTATATATTACTATAATATTTATTAAAATTAATTAAATTAAGAATTTTAATATATAATTGATA
This sequence comes from Cicer arietinum, assembly GCF_000331145.2. Lineage (NCBI taxonomy): Eukaryota > Viridiplantae > Streptophyta > Magnoliopsida > Fabales > Fabaceae > Cicer > Cicer arietinum. Next base: position 62,633,765 of record NC_021163.2, read on the forward strand.
TATGGTTCAACTTAACACAGTATATTAGTACGGTTTTATTTTTATAATACTCTTCTCTTTCATCGGATTGTTTTCCCTTCCTTTGAATTACGGGCACACACCCGTACGCGGTCTAAATATTACGTACGGTGTTGATCTACATTGTCTATGTCTTTGTCTTCAAATAGCACTGTAGAAAGTAATAAATGCAAAGAAAAATGTTTACCTTGAAAGAGAAGTTGATAAAAGAAAATTATGTGATAGATTGACAGAGACAGAGACCAAATGAATAGATGAATGAGTGTATAAAAATTATAAATATACATATAAATAATTATGGATAAACAAATTTACTAATTACAATAGTATTTAGCGACAACAGTATCTTGCTTTTATATATATATATATTATGAAAAACAAGAACTTTAAATCTCAATCTTAAATAAAATTTTATTCAATGGCTTAGGCGGTGATTGTCTATGGAAGGGTGAAAAGCACATGTGCTTGTGCACTTAAATTTCGATCTATAACGATTGTCAACACTTCATGAACTATTAATTAATAAATATTATAAAATAGGGCTAGGACTATTTGATATTGTAGTATCAAACTTAATATTATGATACATTTAATAATTATTTTACATATTCGAATTATAAACTTTTAAATTATAAATTAAAAATTACTATTACATATATCATGTTTATAGAATTGAACATCAATATGAAGTTATTTAATATATAAATGGGATACACCAAAATTAGTTTATTTATTAAAAATTAATGAGATATTAATTTTTAATAATATCAATAACATTTTAAAAATGATTTAATATTTAAAATATATATCAATACGATAACGAATTTTATTCCAAGGAATAAGTATGGTAAAAAATCATCGGATATATCATAATATATAAAAGGAGAGTGTAATATATAAAAGGAGAGTGTATATATGTTTTCCTTTTCATTTATCTCCTAAAGAATATTGCAAAACGACCTCGGAATGGATAAGGCAATACTTTGTTGACCGCTAACATTGGTAGCATTTGCAGATATTACGCATTCGACCCTTCTTGCTTATCACATATCATCATTATTTCCTTTGCACGGGAGAAACTTTCGTTCACTACTACACTCAAAATTAAAATTATAAAAATGGTGCAAAATAAAATAATAAATAAATGTAACAAAGAACAATAACTTTCGTCCTGTTTACATTTCGTACATTCTTCATTCCCAACCATCTAACTAACAACAACTGTTCTCTCGCGTCCATTCATTCAATTTATCTTATTTTTTGTTATGCTTTTCAATTAACGTTGCGTTATTCATTACTATCATTGATGGCTGATTTCATCACTTATGATTTCAATTTTGTTCGTCAACTTTCTCATTTTTAGCGATATTGTTATCATTATTATAAATTTCAATTCAAGCGACCCACTTTAATTCATGGGGTCGAGTTTTGATCGGTGGAAAAAAGATCCATTCTTTCATGTTGCAGAAGAAGTTCAGGAATCTGCAGATAGGTACCAATTTTCATTCTTATTCCAATTATTATTGCGTTGTTTTATTTCAATAGTAATTTTATTTGATTTTTGGAAAAGAATACAAATGTATTTTTGTTGTTGTACTCTGTATTACATTTTTCCTATGCCATGTTGAATTTTGAATTAAAGAAAATGTTAAGGCTTGATATTTTGAGGTTAATTTATTTGTGTTCATAATCTTATCATGTGTATTTTTGAAGGATGGAATCTACATATAGGACATGGATACATGCTACAAAAGATACTTCGAACATGTGGAATCCTGATGAACTCCGAAGAGATTTACTCACTACTCTTGGAACTGCTAAATGGCAGGTAAGATCAACATACTAGTTAATTTGATAATCATAATGAGGCCATTGATAATTTGGTGTGAAATAAAACACAGTTAGAGGAATTTGAACGTGAAGTGAGGTGGAGTTATAGCAAAAGCTCAAGCGATAATGCAAGAAATAGGCATCAAGATTTTATCACTGCTATTAAGGATAAGATAAGAAAAATTGAAGATTCGTTAAATGAATCCAACCCTATTGGTAGCAAGGAATCTAAACCATGGGTGTGTTTGGACGAAGGAGAAAAAGACGAGCTTGCTTTGTTTCTTTCAGGAAT
>NC_021163.2:62636048-62715702 GCF_000331145.2 Cicer arietinum
AGGAATGCCAGATGATGAAGGAGAAAATGAGGAGATGTCACTGTCACTGTCACGTGGGCATCGTAGAGCAGCTACTGCTGATATTGGTTATTGTAAAATTTTAGTTTCTGATGATCATGTGGATCACTCCAATCCAATGCATAAGGTGTCCAGTTTATCAGGTTTTCTTTCTTCTATGGAAACTATCTCCAAATGGAAGTTTAATGTGTTGGATCATCATCATAAACAAACTCATTTTGCAATATCTCCCAACGTTCGATTCAATAAGGGCAACAACGCAACACTTGATAGTTCTGATGAATGCTATGACAAGCAACACTATGGATGGTGTGGTACTATTCAGAGACAACTTCAAAGATCTCAATACCAAATGCAATACACAGGGTTTGTTCGAGTAACTGTTTTGATTGTTTTTCTCCTCTGCTTAATAGGTAAGCTTTGTTATGAGTTCATCTACTTAATTTGGATGATTAATGAATATTATGTATATTTGAATACCTTAAAATTATGGTTAAAGACGTTCATAGTCATGACTAATTAAGTTTGATGAATGATTAATTAGTTGATATATTCATTAACTATCTATTGAATTAACCACAATGAATGCCTAAGAAAGACAAAGTCTTCTTTCACATGTTTTCATTAATGTTTTTTTAAATACTTTATATTGTGGCTTATGCTTATTTGTATATTTGCAGGTTTAATTGCATTACGCACAAAGTAAAAGAAAAATCTAAGATACATGATATAACAGCATTAGTGTGACAAACAAGCTTTTTATTCAAGTTCATAAAACCTTGGTTAGTTTTCTAGTTCCTCGCCTAACCTATGGGATAACTACTGAAAGTGTACCACAACATTTCCTTAATTTTCCATTTTTCTAAATTCAAAATTTTTCCCCTGTCTATTTGAAAAAAAAAAATCACCAAGAGGTATCTGTTGTACTACATATAGTAAGGTGGAGATGATATAGGGATTGACTTATTAGACATTGTAAAGTTGTAATGTATAGATATTATTATTCATGTCTTTTGCAGCTAGATTTGTGTAGTTGTACTATCAAAGATGTTAGTCTAGCATAATGAGCAAAATAAGTAGTTTTTTTCATTATTTTATCTGCAACTTGTTATTGCAAAAAAGCACACATTATAAACATTGAAATGCGAAAAGAACTCTTCCTCGTCCACCATGGGACTTTATTTACTACAAGCCAAGAATGATAGGTGAAACATCATGGCACAATCTTGTAAGCTTTTGTCTTGTCAATCCAACTAATAAAAGATTCCTTAGAATTCCTAAATCCCAAGAAACCATGTTGTTTAGCCTTGTTCATAGTATCCAAAACACCCTCAACTCTCAACATAAAATCTACAAACCACCAATCACCAACCTCTTCAAGCTTGTTGGGCAACAATCCATTGTCTCTCACAATATCTTCCCAAACACCACCCTTATCTTTCATCATATCTGACAACTTGAAATCTGAACCATCTTCAAAACCATAATTTTCAATCCCAAACTTATCAGCCAATACCTTCCAAAAATGTTTCCACTTGAAAACATCACCGTTGCTGCAGTTGAAAGCTTGGTTCTTGGCTTTAGGATCAACCGCACCCCAAATGTGTTGCTCTGCTATTAAATTAGCATCTGAAGCAGTTGAATAACCCTCCCATGCAGCTTTCGATCCAGGAAACTTCAAAGGAACACATTCATGCTTGCAAATTGCGGCGTAAACGCAAAGTGTACCAATTAGGTTCATCATGCTGTATGGTGAAAATCCAAAGATAACTTGTGGTCGATTAATGAACCATGTCATTCCTTTTTTCTTACCCACCTGTATAAATAGTTTATTTCATTCTTATATTACAGTATAATTAATATCAATTATTGTCTCTAACTAAATATATTACCCCAAAAAATATAATCGCTTCAATATTAATTTAACAAAGCAAATATTATTCCAATATAATACATTTAAATAAGTTTTTTGTCTCCTTAAAATAATTGCATTTTACTTTCATTATAGAACTTTCCTTTCTTTAATTTCCTTTTCCCTCCATCCTCGTTCCACCCTTGAAAGCCACTTCCCTCTTAGAGGATCTCACCCCGACTGTTATCTCTTCATGTTCTTATTTTTATTGAACATAAAACTAGTGAGTGAGGTGGCAGTAACAATCAAGAGATGGGTAGAGGAGAGATAAAAAGTGATCTTATCTGATTGAGTTCACAATAAAGTCTATATCTTTTTAATTTAACATTTATTAACAATGGTTCTTCGTGAAGCACTTGTAGTAAAGGTCCACCGTAGCCATCCCGCACTTTAAGAATGTGTGATTCTAATTGCGTTAGTATGGTATGAGTGAGGTATTTTGTTGGAGTTTAATGGTTATATAATTTTAATATAAAATAGTTTTAGTCGTTACTCACAAGAATTCATTATCTTTTCATGGAGATTTATTTTATAATTGTTTTTTTTTCAAATAGTTTAATAATTATGTATTGATTGTATAAAATAATTGTATATCGTTATCCAATGAAAATTTATTATTTTTTTATGTATACATATTTCTATAATCATTTAAAAAAAATAACTATCACATAATTTATTAGTATTACACAAAACTAGATAATATCGATGGTATAATTTTTTTTCTTCAAATAACTACCACAAACTCTTTTTATTTTACGCATACGATACATATATTTTTTTTTGTTGAGAATAATTTGTTTTATATTATTTTAATTTATAAATATAAAATTCTGTTAATCAAATCACAAAATTAAAAAGGTGTACAATAGTCTTAAATTTGTTAAAAATTTATATTGTTTTGACACTTTTAGTTTGAAGATAGAGGAATAATCAATTTTTCTATTAAAGTATTTATGATTGATCATAGAAAAATATACAAATTAATTAATATAATTAAAATTTTAAAATGAATATTCAAAAAAGGAGACAAAGAAAATTATAAAAATATTTTATATTTATAGATCGACGTATTATTATTAGATAATTTCTATGATATTGCTAAAAGAATAGTATAGTACTCTTAATTATTCAATCAATAGATATGTTATTTTTTCTATATATCATATATTAAGTTGACTAAATTATTTTATTAGTATATTTATCTTTTTAATTTAATCTCTTTAAATTAATAAATTATTTTTTTTATTTTTAATTTAATTAAATTCGTTAAATTAAATTCGCCGTCCTCCGACCGTCGTGAGAAGAATTATTCATCGTTATACTATTATTGCAAGAAAATCCTTCATTTGTCTCACTTTCAATTCACTTGTGTTTGCGTTGATGCCATATTGATGTCGTCAACCACACAACGTTGATGTTGTCAACCACACAACGCCATCGTTGTCGTTTTCAAATTTATTTTTTTATTGTTAATAAACTAACGATAAAGATAGATGATAAAGAACGAAGAAGAAATAACAAGAGAGAAGAAATTTGATTATTTCTATATAATTTTATAAATAAATATTAATTATTTTAAAATAGGACAAAATATAAAATTTTAAAATTTAATACTGTTAAATTTAAAACATGATGAAACTTACTTATAAATAAATGACGTATCATTAAATTATTAATGAATTAATTTGATAATATAAAAAATATGTTAATTTTCATTAGTATCTTCTAAGTCACCATATTATAATTACTAAATACCAACCTCTTGGAACAAGATATCCTCTTGTGTGTAATAGAAATTGAGTATGTCGAGGCGTGGCAGATCCTCCGTGAACGGTGAGTCATGACCCTTGATCTTCCCAATCGTTTCAAACGATCCTACATAATGCTTGGCACCTGTCTGAAGTGAAATGTGGCGAAGATTCGGAGCATTTGGAATGAGAGCCCGAAGAACGTTCCTCAACATGGAACCATTTACGTCGCTATTTTGGGCCTCAGTGGGCCTACTGGTCCATGAAACATAAAAGATATGAGTCACGTCAGTTAATGGAGAGAGCTTCAATTCGACGTCGTTTTGGTTGGAAACATCGCATTGAATATAGTGAACGGGGTTATTAGCGTTCCACGTTGGTCGTGGACGGCGAGCCACACCGTAAACTTTCCATGGACCACCGGGGGTGTCGTTAAGAGGTAGAATCTCGGCAAGGCTGTTTCCGACGATGCCGGTTACGCCTATAATTAGTGCTACGTTCTTGAAGCTTTGTGGTGCTTCCTCCAATTTTGTGATCTGCACATAAAAAGAAAATTAGTCGAATAGTGTGATGATGCTATTAAACATATCCGTTTTCTTTGATCCTAGTTTGAGTGAAAAGTGCCACGAGCCCATGAGTCATGATATTCTCGTTGTTGCTGTGGATTTGAATTCGGTGCATTTACTACACTACGCGTATTTTCATTTCAATCGTCCGATCTCTAATTTGTGTTTAAAGTTGATTCATTATTTTACTATTTAGTCTTAGTGTTTCAGATATTTTTTCTCTCAATTCTATATTTTTTTATTGAATTTTTATTTATTTTAAATTTAACTAAATTGTTCTATTTAAAAAAAGATATATATTAAATAGTCATATTTTTCTTTGCACCTTCAACAGCATCTTGGAGATGCCATCAACTGAATAAATAAATAAAAATTACGCAATAGAATGGGGCATTATAAGCTTTTTTTTTTTATATTTAAATAATTGTTATTTTAATTAATAATTTATATGGTTGATTAGATGTGTCAACACTGTAATATTTTGAAGATGAAATAAAATTAAGTTGCTAATGTATCTGCAAAATAAGAGTGTCATATTATTTTTTAGGCTAAATTACATTTGTGGTCCTTTAACTTAATTTCAGGTAACGTTTTAGTCCTTTATCTTTTTTTTTTTCCGACTTGGTCCTTTATTTTAATTTTAAGTGACAATTTGATATTTTATGTTTTAAAATTTCAACAATGTTATCCTTTTTTATACAAAAATTCAAAAAACAAATTCAATCAAAATTCATAAAATTAATTATATTCTTCAATATAATACAAATTTCATCAAATTCGTAACGCAAATCTTCAAATAAACTCATATTTTCATACTTTATTTGATATTGTTAGGAATAAAGGACTAAATCGGGAAAAAAAATAGATAAAGGACTAAAACGTTACCTGAGATTAAGTTAAAGGACCACAAATGTAATTTAGCCTATTTTTTATTACATTAACAATATTTTTTTTATTATTTATATTTTTTTATTAGATAAGACAAAAAATATAAAAGAGTTGTTAAAAAAAATTGTGCTGCTTTGTTAGCTACACAATACTAAGAAAACTTTATCTGGCACATGCAATAAATTTTGATGTATTTTTTTCTATTAAATATATTTTGTTTGATTTTACTTTTATTATTTTTTATTTATTAGATCAGAGTAAAAATAGTTGGAAGTCGTCGACAAAATAAAATTGTGTTGCTATTTTATTTGCAAAATATTAGAGACACGTTATTTGTTTTGACATATCTAGTTAACTGCATTAATTTTGATGTATTTTTTTTCTAATTTAATATATTTTATTTAACTTTTTTAATATAATTTTATTTTTTAAATATTTTAATTATTTTTTATTAATTAAATTAACCATATAAAATAAATTAATTAATTAATTAATTAAATTTAGTTCATGGGCGCAACTAGGAAATACAATCTCCTGATGCGTCAAAAAATTATTCCTTCGGGGTCGACCCCGCGGATGCGACTTGAAGATGTATAAAAAAAATACAACAATATAATCTAGATATATGATTAAAAATAAATACATTCAAAATTGAAAGTATCAATTATTTTTAGACAATTTTATCAAAGAAATAAATGGAAAAGGAGGCAATTAAAATGAAAAAAAAAAGTTAAATATATATGTATTAAAAACTTGCCTTGCCAGTATCACCGGCTGCTCTCGCCCACCACCAGTTCATTTTTTCACTAATACTTTGTTAGGATGTTTGAGAATAAGTGTGATTCTATTAAGATTTGTGATGTTGATAATAAGGTGTTTGTGTTGCTTGAGAGAATCGCTCCTATATATATAGCAAATGTTTTTCACACATAAGAAGAGGTTTTCTCACATTAATAGAGTTCAAACTTACCACGTCGAATAATTTTCAACAGATTAATTTAGGGGCGGCTAACTTCTGAATTGGAAATATCATTTTTCTTGTTGACAATTAAGAGCTTAGCTTTTAGATCACTAAATATGCCCTTTTAATTTATTTTTAAATTTTGATAAACATTCCCTTTTTGGCTTTTATTTATTACACTTCGATAGTAGAAGATTTGAAATTAAGGGACAAAATGTTAATTGAAAATAGATCAAGAGAATTGTAGAAGTTGGTAGAAGAAGTAAAGATATTACGTGGAATTGGTTGAAAGTAAGAGTAGATAATTTTCAAAATAAACCGGTCAATTGTTAACCATAGTAGTATTCCGTATCACATGTCATTGAAAAGGGGGATTTAAATCCTCTTTACGTGTACATTTTACATGAGGAGGTTATGTGAGAGATATTGCCATTAAAGTTCAATGGACCACACAACTATCTAAAAGCTAAAAACATATCCAAGTTAAGTTAAATAAGATATCCAAAGAGTTATAAGTAACAAGTTTTGAGTCCGATCTTAAAAACTAACATAATTTATATTATTAATATTTTTATTTATAAGGAAAAATAATATGTCAATGAATTTGATTAGGGAGATCTTTTACGTAATTTTTTAAAAGAGTTGTCTTAAATTTTAATTAGTCGTGTGTGTTTTATCGTCTCTTACATATTTTGTAAAGATAATATTTGTGCAAACAAGTTAACTTTTCATGGTCTTTTTCATCAAAGTTTTCATTGATGACATACAATTCCTTGTTTTTTTTAAGAAAGAATTCTTTTGTAATAGAATTTTTCTTTCAAACATTAGATTAAAATGATTCTTGCGCTTAGATTTTGACTTATGCCCTCTTTGTTTATTCTATCTTTTTCATTTTTTGTGTAGTAGAACATGATTGTTGTGTGCTAACAAGTTAACTTAGTTGAAATTTCAATAGTCACAATCTTTTAAACATTTAATTTAAACAAAAATTTAAATTTCAATAGTTATTATGAAGTCATTGCATACCAATTTTGTTATAAAAAAAAAAGGTAAGATCCATGAGTTAAGAAGATAAAATCCAAATATGCCCGCCCATAGTATAAATATTTGAAAAATGTTGTCTATCTGTACTTGGGTTCTCATGATACATTGGAAAGAATTTATCAGATATTGTGTCTTCATGGGCTTGTAAACGTTTTGAAAGTTATGATGGAGTACCCATTGGAGAGATGGCGTTGCAACTTGCAACCTTTTTTCTAATACACCCCCACTAGTTGAATGTTATTTTTCTCAAAATTATCCTACATATCATCGAAAAGTTAACTTCTAAAAATTATATTTGACTTTCGTTTTTATATTTTCTTTTGGATGGTAACTCCTCTTTTCAGAAAGTTTCCATTCGGAATGTCTATTGGGATGGAAATAATTAGGTTGAATTAAATTTTGTAAGGTTTATTTTAAAAATATTAGACTTAAGTCAGATATATTATTTATTATGGATTTATTTTTAAAATCTCTTTAATTTTTTTAAAAGTTAAGATAAAATCTAAAACTTTATTTAAAAACTTATATTATTATTAATTTTTTTACGAAACAGATGCTGACTTTCGTAAATATATTAATAAGTTACAGTGTTTGTATGTACATTATCATTATGTGTTTTCAAACTCCAATTTTTAGCTTTGTATTTTTCACATTGAAACCATCTTAAAATGCGAGAAAATATCCTACACCATCAAATCAAGCAATAACTTTATATATCAATAAACTTAAATTTTATTTTTAATTAATGTTATAGTGCATAAGTAAAGTAGCTTTTGCACCGTACACAAATTTATTTTTATTGTTGAATTAATAAATTCCATTATTAAAACAAATGCAATATAGTGAGATTTAATAATCTAATTGTGGAGATTAAATTAGTCCATAATGCAAGACTATATCATTTGTGCATATTAGACAAAAGTATACCCCTGAATTCTACTAATTTCCTTGCCACTTTTGGAATGCAACACAAGGAAAGTGTGTGAGATAGAAGATGGAGTGTACATGTGGAGAAGGTTAAAATGGACTTTAAAACTGTTTGGAAGTTAACTTTCCTCAATTCTTAAAAAAAATATTGTAGATTCATTATTTTTTATCAAAGAGATTTATATTCATTTCTCTTTAAAGATACTAACAAGGCTCAGATTTATAAGGCTTGTTTTTTTACCATTGGACTAAACCCTGGAGTTATTAAAGAAATTAAAAGAAAAGTGTATTAGAAAAAAGATTGGCGTTAATAGCAATTTCCAAAGGAAAGTGTATTAGAAGAAATTGTTCTGTTGGGTGGCCTAAAAGACACTTCAAATGTTTTACTCTTTCCTTTCTTTTTCTTTTTCTTTTTGAATATATTAGTAAATAAAAAGGCTTGGGATATTGGGATGCTGGAAGGTCTGCCTCAACTTCAACTTAGAGGCACCCTACCTACCTGTAAAAGCTATGCCTAACATATTATATATTCATTCATATAAGACTTTTCAATTTGTTTTGATAAATTCTCTAAAATAACTTTGTACATAAACACTTAATAAAAGTTCTTTAAAATAATTTATTAAGTTATTAACCAAATACAGCCTTAATAGTTGCACTTCAAGATCTTTTCGAGATGTATAAATATGTATACATGTGTATTTAAAAGTAGGTGTTTAACAAACATGTTTTACAAAAAATTATTTTGAATACAAAATAAATAATTACACCTAAATCTTTATCTTCTAAAAGCAAAATTGATGTGAAATTTAGTATAAACTTTTAACTCTAAAAAGAATAAATATTTTCATTATTTTTAAATAGCAAAATACTATAGGATTCTTTAATCATTATTTTTAAATAGCAAAATACTATCAGATTCTTTAATTTAATTTTATGTACTAATTTATTTATTTATCTTTCTTTTGTTTTAGATTTAATCTTTTATATAATTTTAAATAATGATTTAATTTTTTATGTTTTAAAATATCAATAATATTATTATTTTTTATAAAAATTTAAAAATTCATTTTCAACAAAATTTATATTTTCATCAAATTCATAATTCAAATATTTAAATAAATTCATATTTTTCTTTTCAAAGATAACAATATCAAATCCATCAAATAAAAATTTTACATTTTAAAATTGAAGTTAAGAATTTGATTTGGAGAAAAATAGAAAAAAGAAAATATTATCTTGGTGATTCGTGGATCAAAAGTGTAAATTCTTCATTTTGATGTTGTTAGAGATAAATATATGAATTTATTTGAATATTTAAGTTATAACTTTAATGAACATATGGATTTTCTAGATTTTATTTAAAGATGATGATAAATTTTTTGAATTGTAAAACACGATAATATTATTGATATTTTAATATACGAATAATCAAATTATTATTTAAAATTAAATATAAATAAATAAAAAAATAACCTGAAATAAAATTGAGATACCGCAAAAATTATAGTCTTTTAAAATCTATGTCATGAAATAATCAACGAGAATATTATAAAAAAATATAGAATCATTCTGCTAACATGTACTCCTACCTTTATGTCACATATTAATGAATCATAGATTAGAAAATTTGTATTAAAAAAAAAAATTAATTTCTTTTAAGAATTGAACAAACCACTTCTAAGACAATTTCTACATTTAATATTCCTTAACATGATCTTTGTTAGCATTTGCCAAAAACAAAAGATCAAAGCGATTGATCACCTCAAGCATGTTAAAAGCACTCATGAGTAGGCAGCACACAAGGGACAGAGACTAATTATTATATCTTACGCACGAGAAAAAAAAACTGTCATCCACATAGAATAAATATCATGACTTCACATATATTTTAGTTTTAATAGTTTTCTTTTCCTAATAAAAATAAATAAGAAACATAGTTCTAACAATGCAGCAAATCTTGAAATACCTGTAACAATAGTTGCAATTACATTACATAATATTGTTAATTTGTTACAAGCTTGTGACAATTGTAACAAATTGTCCATTTATGTGTCCTTTTAAAAAGCATTAAGATGCTAGATCTAGAAACAATTTAGCTCCTACTTAGTACTTACACCAGCATTAAATACATTCATATATTCTTCATTAGTTTCTTCAGAGATGGAGAATTTTCCTTGAATTACCACCATCAAGATCAATATTAGTGCCTTGAAACTCAAAGCCTAAGCTTTGCAGCAACGAAATCTAGGTTATAATTGATCTTCAAGCATCATGGTAGAATGCTTTCACATATGAAAAAACACCTACAGGAATTATAGCTTATAAAACAATCAACAGATTCTCAATTTCACACCATAGGTTATGAAAGGAAGTGGAAAAAACAAACCTTGATGTGCATAAGCATAATCATCCACCAAAAAACCCAGAGTTATAGAAATCACTTTTCAGAATCTGTGCCTGATCAGTTCTATTTACAAATTTGACAACCCTGCTGCAATCTTTACCATTTTACCTGCAGTAATTTGTCATTGAGTGAACCAAAAATATTTAAGCTACAAGCCTACAACAACTAGGCTAGTTCCGAAACTTTTTCTTCGCTAAACATCCACCGTCCAGTTAATGTTATTCATATTGCTTTCATGCGATTTTTGTAACTGCGCGACTTTGGCATGGTATGTAGCTGCTGCCACAGCAGGCTTATTCTTCACCCTATGACCTTGAGGAAGCTCACAAGCTTCACTAACCGAAGCAAATCTTAGCTCAGACGGAGGAATGAAACAGTCCAATGAAAGGCCGGGGACATTGAACGCCACTTCCTCGATTGTCCATGCTTCTTCCATCCTGGTTTTAGTGTGGCTCATTGCTGTTTCCCCAAACCTGAAAAGTGTCACTACCGATCGACCTGAGTGTGCGATCATAATCCCTTCGACGGGCCTGTAGTCGTCTAGAAATGAATTTATAGTGGTCTCCCAATAAACTGCATCGCCTCCGTTGTTCTGAATGCGGGTCAAATGGGAATCTTCTAAGTGAACAAGAAGTCCTGTTTTCTGACTAAAGTACCCAAACAAAACATGCCGTATGATTTCTGCTGGACCTTCACTCCTGGCTTTTAATGTCGACGGATCTGCACAAAGCTTGAGGATAAAACAATCCTCTTCGTTTATCTTCTTCTCCCCAATGCATCTTGCATTGATAAACATGCTAGCCGTTGTTCTTGGATCAAGACCCTATAAATAGAAACAAGTCTAAATTACAATTCAATTTAACAAGAGCCATATACTTTAAGGTAGGAGTGAACAGCATAGTTAAAATTCACCTGAAGCGCACGTCGAAGAGGCCTAACTGGCCCTTTTGCGGCATGTGCACCAAGCCAAGGCGTGTGCCGCCACACAAGCTTCCCATTGCAACCGGCATGAACCTTACTGCCACCAAGAGCAAGCTCCACGTACCACATGTCCGGATTCATCTGCCACAAGACAAATCCACCAGACTCAGCAGCTTTTGAGGAATTCCGGTTACGCGTGACTTTGTTGGCTGTCTCAAACTCGGAGGCAATCATCCTCACTTTTCCCATGGCATAAGCATTGTTAATGGAATTTTGAAGCTTAGAACCACCCGAAGCTGCAATGTACTGCTGCAGTATGTACTGAGCAGAAGAAGTTTCCTGCAATAACACCCAATAATACCACCACAACATTACACTCCAATACTCTTATCAAATGTACAAAAAGAGAAACTATTACAAGATCATAAGTAACTAACACAGATTCCAATATCCCTCCCCAAATAGACCATGAGAGCACAAAACCCAACTTGGATCCTCTGCATTTTCTGCAGCCAAATTTCAGCCTCAAAAGTTGGATTAGTCCAACGGCTCAAAATGTATATCTTTGAATAGACTACCAAAGGATCAGAGTGGCACAAAACCACAATCCATGTCGAGTGTATAAGCCTATCTTAGGATTCACGGTAGATTCGTGATTCTCACTTCCCAATACATTTCCACCGTGATTTTATTTAGTACATGTTTGGTTTCACAATCGGACCGACATAATCATAGTTAGCCACCGTGATTTCGCAAGAGCTAATCAGGGTAGCTTTAAGTCCCACCGCAAAACTAAACAAACATAAAGCAAGAAATTGAAACTTCTTCTCCCCCAACTCACATTCACACCACACCATGATTTTTTCTAAATCCAAAGACAGAAAACTTTTTTAGCAGATCTTTCCATCGCATTTAAGCAACTTCATCTAGTATTGGCAAATTACAAAACAGCCCTTTAATTTCCCATCTAACAATCAGAATATCAAAACAAACTATGATATAAATCTAATGAACCAATTAGATTAGTAAATAAAACAACAGAAAAGAACAGAAATGTGACACCATTAATGAGATAGAGAGAGATAGAGAGAGAGAGAGAGAGAGAGAGAGAGAGAGAGAGACTGACAATGGGGATATCTTTGATGCTTAGATGAGGAAAAGGATCAGTGGTACAAACATGAACAGGAGCAAGAGGTGCACCCAACACACCAAGAAGCAATCTCAGATCGGATTTTTTGCATGCCGAAGCTGAAGAAGATGACGATGAAGAAGAAGAAGAAGAAGAAACCGAAGGTGCTCTAGCTAACTGTCCTTTCATCCAATGACCCCATTTTCCTTCACCTCTGTTAAAATCATCACCGTCGGTGGTTCCATCGGGACCTTCCTTCAACGGCGAAAGTGCTTCCACCGGTCTCAAACTTCCCGATCTCGTCATGAACAACTCAGGCGGAATACCTTGATGCTTTCTCCGTCGCCGGAGAAGTCCTGACATCGGAGAAGGAGTTCTCGCGGGACTTTTGGCACGTGACCTCGCCGGTGAGAGTCCTCTAACGACTTCGTCTTTGAGCGCAGAAAAGAACCCTTGTTTTCTTTCCATTATTACAATATTGCCACTGAGTATGAGAAAGAGAGAATGATTAGTAGAAGAATGTTGTGATATTTGGGAAGAGAGTGAAATGAAAAAATGATAAGCAACCAATTTGTGTGTTTGGGAAAGACAATATTGCTATTGCCGCCAGACACGTTAACTGTACTGCTTCTCTCTACAGTAATATACTAAACTATACTGCGCTATCAACGTTGCTCCTTCCTATCTTATTATATCCAACTTTATTTATTATTTTTTTTTTTTACTAAATATTTCAAAGTTTCATTCTAATTATCAAAACTTGTTCAAAAATCAAAAGGAATAGTGTGCATCATACTCTTCATTTTATAGTATAAGAAATTCATATGGTTTTATAATTTTATGTGATCTATTTTCAATGCATGAATCCAACATAAATTTTACTCAATAAAAAAAGCATTGGAAGTAGAATGTCCTTGCACTACTCAAAATTCTAACACATTATTCTTTGTAGTAAGATAAATAAACAGGTTAGTTTATATCTTAAATCTTATAAGTTTGGTAATATTGATTATAGTGTGAGTTTATAAACTACTTCAAGTAGTTTTTTACTTTATAATTTTTTATTTTTTCTCCATTTTATTCTTTTTATTTTAACTTAAATTATTTTTAATTTTTATAATTCTTTTATTGTATAAATAAATTATTTAAAATAATTTATATAAATAATATTTGTAAGTAAATAATTTAAAATATGTAAGTTAACTAAATATACCAGATTAATAAATTTTCAATTGATAAAAAATAAATTTAAAACTAACTTTAAAATATTTTAAGTAGATAAAAAATTTATCATTAATTGAGAATTTTTTATATCATTTTATATTTTTAAGTTAATTGATTTATCAATTATCAGTTAAATTTTATCAAACTAGACTCAAAATTAATACTAAATATCGACACCTTATACTAAATAGTGTGGTCATCAGATCTAAAATTAGAGAAAAAGTACGTAAAAGAGAGAGAAAATAATATACAAATCAAAGTCCATATTACAAAAATAGTATTGATGTCTATATTTGTGTCAAAAAGTCATTTTTAAACAAAATTATTTCTTTTAATTTTAAAATTTTCTCACCATGTCTTCTCGAATTTTTGTAGTTTTCAAGAGAAATAAATCTAAATCAATTAAAGAAAACCTTAATTCTATTATTAAATTTGACTCAAACAAATGTGAAACAAATAGATATTTGAATTAAGATATAAGTAGATATTTGAATTTCTTAATTATTTAATCGAAAGTTTGATGTATTATTTATCGATATCAGAAAATATATATTGAAAAATTTCAACCACTTAAATTAATTTGAACTATTTTGTGAGATCAGTAAATGCGTATAGATAAAAGATGAACTTTAGATTTTATCTTTTTTTTTATATATTTTTTTTCTTTTGTTATTATAGTTTTATGTTTATACTTATACACTTTTTAAAATATGGGACATAAATTACATATTTATTAATTTTATATAAAAAAATTATAATAATCATAATTTTAAAATAATTTCTTAGAAATAAAAATGATATGATCAACCAATGGGAACGATGGTTTGGTTTACCAGGCAAGTCAACAACAGCGAAATGTGCCGTTAGCTATGGTCAAAAAGAAGGTCTTTTTATAATATATATTAAATTACTAACTAGCATCATCATTTGGAAAATACTTTAATCGGTGCATATCCATGATGAGAAACATTTTCAAAACACCACCTACCTCAGCGTGCCCATCAAAATTATACTAGTACTGCAAATTAGTAGTAACATGCTTATGCTTTTCCTGTGAGTGATATTTTTCAGTTGTATATAGTACTTTACTTTTCTATATTGAACAAAGAAGAATGTGCCAAGGTTAACTTATTTATATTAGGGTGTGATTTTGTGACATATAAACTGATTTAAAAGATCGGGTAAATATAATTCAATTAATAACAACAAAATATTATTATGTTCTAACTACTTCACATATATTATTTCTCAACATATAAAATGTGGTGAGTTTAGTTTAATGGTTATTTGGTTTTAAATAAAATTGATTTGCAGGAAATATAAAGTGGTATTGAGTGAGGTTCCGTATAGGTTATGAGGTATATAAGGGTTCAATCCTTGTTCACTAATTTTCAAATAAATACAAACAACTAATTTTGACTATTAAAAGAAATACAAACTAATTTAATATTTCATTCAATATAAATGATATATAGTTTTAAAAAACACTTAAATCGCCCTGTTTTGAAAAGAAAATAAATTAAAATCAGATATTGCTACCTCTATCTCATATAGTGTTTTATTAATTATTATTTATAATATTTGATTGTCTCATTATTTCTCTTTATAATATAAAGAAAATATTAATTAATTGTCTCTTTAGCAATTAATTGTCTCAATGAAATTAATAATTCTTTTAATAGGTGTGCACAACTAACTAAAATCAACCAATTGATTAACATTTATTTTAATTATAAATATAAATAATTTAAGGTCATCTTGTTGGATCTGACCTAAATTATGAGTGAGAATATGTCATGTTATGTAAGACTTTGAAAGTCTGGTCTGACTTGAAAGGATATTTAAAATTTTTATTTATATTAAAATATTATATTTTATATTCTTTTTAAATAGGTTAAACTATATATTTATATAAAAAAATTAATAAAATTATAATTAAATCTAATAAAATAATAAATAACAAGACTGCACTGACAACAATTACAAGAAAACAAAAAAGCAAAATGAATTCATAATTAGTCTCTATACACATATCAAGCTACATGCTCTATCCATACTAATTTACATGATGCTCTACACATATCTATATATATTGAACAAAAAATGATTTTTCAAACAAAATGATTTTAAAAAAATCTGAAACAAATACCATTTAAACCATAAAAAATGATTTTTTGTTTCAAAGAATATATATTTTTCCTAATACAAACGAACCCATTATTATCTCTCTAACAAATATGGAACGATTATTGAGTGATTGCCTAATTGAACGACTACTGAATATGAGATCGCTACCGAATATGGAACGGCTACCGAATGATTGCCTAATTGATAGACTTTAAAATATGAAATAATATTATTAATAAATAACAAAATATATATGCCGGCATGTAAGACCTAATAGGTTTTTTTATATGTATGAGTCTAACCTATTTAAATAAATAAGCTTTAAAAATAGTCTGAATCTATCATTTTTATTAAATAAGTCAGGTCAGATCAACTCATAACTAAGTCAAACCATAAACTCCCTTAACGGATGGTCTAACTTATTCCATCCTAACCTAAACTAATGAGAATTGATAGTTTTTTTGAATAAATAAAAAAATCACGCGGTTAATAATTTTACTTCCATAATGCAAATTATATTGAGCAAATATGCTCCTTTTATGAGTCAGGCTACATATAAGTCAAGTATCTAAGTATGTATCACTCATTCACCAACTACTACTACGAAATTTCATAGTTAGGTATTGGTAGGTAGGTCACTAAGCTATGTCATGAAAATTAACATTCAAGTTATATTTTCTCATCTTGAAATGACCACGCTTCTTTCTTTCTTGCCTGTCAATGACAGTAATTGTTCATCAAAAAAATCAATATATGGATTTTATGAGTATTCATATTTCACAACTTAAGAAAACTAATTGACTAAGGAACTAGTATTAGCTATCCAATTCTGATACCACGACAATTTGGTGCAAGGTCAATTCCATTTGCATATAAAAATTCTATAAATATGTATATTTCGTAATTAATATATTGTATTTTACCCCTTTTTTTCCTTACAACTATATTATATTTTACAAATTTTTAGATATATTTATTACTTTTTTAAAATATATTTCATATTAAATATTCTATTTATCTTAAAATAATTGTTATATTTGACAATTCTACAAAAATTATGAAAATAAGATGATAAATAAAGAAAAGAGAATGATTATTTTATTCTATTATCTCTATTGATTATTAATATATTTCTATTATTATAAATGTAAAGTAAAAAATAATAATTTAAAAATAATGCATATTGTATTAATTAAAAGATACAATTAAAATAAAATAATTAAAATTATATTAAAAATTAAAAAAAATTAAACAAATGTTTACTTCATTCATCTCAAATTATATTTTATAATAGAAAAATACGTTTTTCTCAAATTATACGTAGTTTTGGTATATCAATTATTCATTATTGGTTTTTTCTTATTAGATTGTTTATTATTTATTGTTCTATATTTTTTAAATTATTTTAATTTATCTTTTTCATATAATTAATAAACGATATTTTCGTAAAATAAGTTATAATGGAATGTCATTTGAATTTGGCAAATGTTCAATGGAGGTGGGGATGGAAAGGTGAGTTGTTGTAGATATAATGAGTATTGACCAACCAAATATACATTTTGGGTATAGGACGTGCACTTCACACCACCCACTACTACCAAGCTTTTGCTTTTCTCCTAATCACATCGCTCATCACGGATACATAGATTTAGATACCCCTATTTCCCATTGTCGTTTTCTAAGAATCTGGTTTCCCATTTACAACTATTAATCAATCACTCACTTTTTCCTTTTCCCAATCACACTTGCATGTGGGTTTTTATGACATCATATCTTTTTTTTCTCTCTTTAATTTATTATAAAAAACAAATTCACAGTTTTCTTCATCTACTCATTTAATCAATCCACTCAAATTTGAAAAAGTCATATCTAAAATAAAGGAATTATGTGGCAGTAGGCCACACGCTTATATGATATCAAAACCCAAATTATAAAACATATCTGAAATCCATCGCATGAATTCTCATTCGTTCCATTTTCCTATCATTCCATCCACCAAGCACAAGCCATGCAACACTTTGGCATCAATTTCTCATCATCTTCCTATGAAAATTAATTAGACCTAAAAGACATCTAATTTTATTGTTTTATTGTTGTTAATTTATAAAAATGTTACGACACAAATTTAAGGTAGTCATTGAACTCTTAAAAAAAGTTCATATTTATGAAGGGTTTTAAAATTGATCGAAAATCAAATACGTAAGTAGAACATACAAATATATGTCTGTTATTTTATAGTTTTTAAATGTTAGTATTTATTAAATTCTTCATTTCTTCAATCCAGTAATTAAAATAAAATAATTAAAAGAATTTTACAATTAATTATATATCATTATATTTTAAGATTATCATTCATTTAAAAAAAATTTAAATAAAGCTGCAAAAAATGAAGCATTGAGTTTTGTGACACCATAATGATGTTGTCTATTTAGTTTGGTGCTAAACTAAAAAAAATCCATATTATGTTCAGTTGATGCTCTAAAAATTATATGAACTAATTGGGGGAAATGTTGGTGTGAAATTCTCTTTAAATAATTTTTGAAATGAAAATGAAGTAATAAAAAGCTGAGGGCAACACCACTCAATCCTTCATAGAAAATGTTATCACATACTACTTTCATTATACCCCTACTCCTTCATTCTATCTAAATTACTCATTTTACTTTTTATATCCCATCAGATTTCATTTGTGTTCTAGAAACTTCAGAATTTGAAAACTTAAATTAAATTATCCTATTAAAAAAAAATTTCAATCCAAGCATTCTGAAGATTTTGATTTAAATATAGGAATAGAGATATAATTTTTGGATTACAAAGTAAAATTTTCCCATATACAAGGCAAAAGAAAACAGGGCCCAAACATCACTGGCCCACAAATAAATTGGATGAACTAACCTTGTAATTATTGTCCATGGGTACGAGTCATACCCCCAAATCATCCCAAAAATGCATATTTGTCCCAAACTTTAAAAAAAAAATTTAAAAATTAAAATAACCCCTCAAAATGTCCTTAGACAAATTTAAATTAAGTTGTATAAAACATAAATATGGTCTAAAACACTCCATTGAAGTTTGCCAGTATCAAATTTGTTCCATAAAATAGAATTTAAGTTTTTTACAAACAAATATGCTTTAAAAAATTTAAATTTTGAATTATCTAAAATACATTTAAGTTTCAAAATATTTAAATTTAAATTTCAATAAATATTTTTAATAAATTTATGTTTCTGAAATCTTGTAGAGTGTATCAATTGTTACTTTTTTTTTTTAAAGGATTGAGTTTTATGTATTTCGAAAAGTTAATTTTAAATTTTTTAGAATAAATTTAAACATAACTTAAGTTTGTCATAGCCGTTAAAATCAATAATTTGATGAAAATACGATGGTGTGAGTATAATTATTGGGGGTATTGTGTAAGAAACCGGAGATCAATATAAGTCTTTTCTCAATCCAAATCGAAATGGATCTTATTTGTAGTCTAATTTATGTTTGCTATTAGATTATTTTACCATGTATTCTTACAATTAAATATGTCACTTTCAATCAATGTAAAAATACAATTTTATCTTTTTAGTTATTTATAAAACTTTCAATTTTTGAGTTTCTTATTTTTTCACCCACTCTTTCGAACTTTAGAAAAATTATTTTAATCTTTAAAACTTTCAAAATCTTCGAAATTAAAAGTAAGTGATACTCGAAAATTTCAAAGTTCTGAAACATAAAATTTTTAAAATATTCGAAACTTTCGAACAATTCAAAACTTTCAAAAAAAAAAAATTATGAAAGATTAAAAAAACATCTATTGTTACAAAATACCAGAAAAATTATTTCATATACCACACATCTAATCTCCTTGCCACATATTTTTTACAAGTTATATTTTACTACAAATAATTTTTTGAGATCAAAATTTCGATTAAAAAAAAAGATTTATAATTATTTTTGTGTATACTTTTGAAATGGATGTAATTATAGAATATAAAGAGCCAAAGAGCGATGGAAATAAATATGTACGGCTTTTGTGTATATTTTTGTGTCTCGATTTTAATTTTGAAATGCCTCTTCTAATCGGGTGGGTCCATCAATCAATACTGCTCAATAGTATATACTTCCTATAACTCATTGGCTTCGACAATCAAGTTGGAATATTCATTCAGATCAAATAATTAATATTTTAAAATAATTTGGCTGAATAAAAATCTATTATTAGATATTAATATAAAACTATTTTATATTAATAATACATTTTCTATTTATTTTACACAAAAATAGAATAAATTGTGTATCATTAAATTGGTAGTATCATCAATTAATTATATGCTTGTTTCAGACGAGCGGTTGACAAAAAAATTATGAATAATTTTTTTATTAGAAAAATCAACTATAAAACTTATACTCTTATAGTTACTAAAACGAAGATGATTAATATTACAATATTTATTTGTATTTAGATTGTTTCGATTCAACGTATTTTTCTCTCTTTTTTTTAAAACCAATTATTCGTTAAAAAGAAAGTTGAGTAGACTTAAGCACGGCCAAGTTGATAACAAAGTAGATCAAGTATACAAGGAGTACAACATGAACACAAACTGGGTTCAAGAGAGACATATTTTTATGACATACCACATCATAACTTGATGATTTTTATGCCTTGATTATCGCTAACAGGCTTATATTAGTGTCAATTGTGAGATAAAAATTTAACATTCGTTACAAAAATAAATGTTAGAAAATATATAAATGAAATAACTTATATATCTATTATCTCAAGGTTTTAAATAAATATATGGTGTATAACTCACTCGTGTGATTATTCTTAGTATAATGTCACAATCATCATACTTCCCTTATGACCCAAAGTAAATTTTATTAAATACTCCCTTAATTCCACAATGATCGTGATAGTTGCTTTTTTCACATAACCATTTTACTAAATCATCGTTATTAACTATTAGAGTATACAAAATAACTAATTACACTTATATTAAAAGTAATGGTTAATTGTATTAAATGTTCTCGGCGAAGTCAAAATAATTATTACATTTTCGAAATTACCTCTTTTTATTTAATTTTATAGAGAATTTGTTATGTTTGAAGGATATTTTCATAATAATAGCATTAAATACGGTGAAACTAATTAAATTTTTGTCCACCAACTGTGACTAATTTTTTATTATATTAATTAAGTCTATATATAGGAAGTATTTTGGGTCGATTTTTACAATATTTTTCAAGAATTTCAAACTAACCAAACCAGTAAAAAAAGATGTTAATTTAGTTCGATTTAATCGAATTAACATTTCAAAAAAAATTAAGACATTTATTTTTTAAATTGTTTCAAATATTATAGAGTTGTTATACATCAAAACAAGGTTATGATATATGCAAAGGAGGAGAGTGTACAAAGTTATGGTCAATGCATGTTCCACCTAAAATCAAGAATTTTATGTGGAGGTTGAGAAGCCAGGGAGTGGATTGTGTGTCAACTTGTGTTGTATGCCAAAGTCATTCTGAGACAAATTGGCACACTTTCATTGCATGTGTTGGCAGCATCAAAATCATGTGTGTTGATGGAGAATATGGTGAAGGATTTGAAGAAGTTTTTGAAAGGCATATGGATTTTTTTGAGACATTCTCGGGTATTGGTTGGAGTGTATGGAAGAGAAGAAACAAATTAAATAGTATGGAATGAGAAAGAATGAAAAAGGAACGGTCGATGTGGTGCTATTTGATGTTAATTGATAATAGTAATAGTAATAGTAATTTGATGTGGTGCTATTTAAGTCTTGAAACTATATACTTGTCAGTCAAACACCAACCAATCACACCATAAAACGGTTGTTAGTTGGTTGAGTAGAAAGCTAGCTAGTAACAAACAACCAACATTTCTAATTTTAGTTCTAATTCTTTTCTCAACCTACAAGTCTTCTCTTCTTCCATTTATTTTCCATCTCCCACTTAATCAACCCTCTCTCTTTGTTGTTATGCAACTCACAACTCACAAATGCAGAGATCACTATGGTTGCATCAATATTCTCCTCTTACAACATACCAATCTTTAATCCATCCAATTCCAACACACTACTATACTCGATGCCAACACATTTGGCCGTTATTTCTTGCTACTCTCTCCATTTATTTTTGTGGCATGTATACTTTTATTTTCATCATCTTAATTATATTTCATTCTCTCATTTTTTTTAACCACTCTTTCTAAAACATTGTCACTTTTTTTTCTTCTTCTTTTTTTCTCTTTTTTATTTTGCAGTTTCAGCTAGTCTTTTATATGGTTTTTATGGTGATTCTCGCTTGATTCTTGGTCCTAGCTCATCACGTTTGATCAAAACAAGTTCACTTTTTGTGAAACAAATTGAAGTAACAAATGAGTATACTAATAATAATAATAATAATGATGATGATGATGTTCATCTTTATGGCTTCAATGAGAAACCAGAGTTAAGTTCTCAAATAAATTGGACTACATCAAAGTTCCTACTTGTTGAACCATATAGTCGCAAGGTAACAAAAATGCATTTTATACTTAACTTTATCTAAAGTAATTAATGTTGTGTTACTTGATTTTTTTTCTTCATATATAGGGAATTTCTCTGTGGTTAAATAAAGGTTCCACTATTTGTTTGAGGTGGGAAGCAGAGGCTAGTAGTTTAAATCAGCTTGAAGGCATAGTGATTAAAGGTTAGTTAAGGGGAAATGTGTCATCATGGTTCCTATCTTTGTAATATTGCTTTATTTTCTTTTTTTTTTTAATCTGTTTTTTATTTCATGAAAGATAGATTTTTGTTTCACAGGAGAAAGGAGGTTAGAAAAACTAAAGCCTAGACAAATGATTGAGGCAACAACAATTGATGTTAGGGAGACTGAGAATGGTGGTAAGTGATGCAACATCAATTATAGTCGTAAAAACGTTGATGTCACAGTTAGGAATTTAATAAAACTAATTTAAATGTAAACATTAGAAAAGGCAGAGTTTGTGTTACAAAATGTTCTGTTAATTAATTAATACTGTTATTGATACTACAATTGCTAGGTAAAGTAGCTGAATACATGGTTGAGGAAGATGATAGATACCACATTGGAGTTCTAAACATGAATCCTAGGAACACAATCTCGACCATGAATATCAATGTTTCTGCAAAGGTATATGATACTACCAAAGCCAAGAATATGTGTTCAACTAGGAATGGATCGTGCAAACTTGGCCTTTTTTTCCCTACCACATATTATGTGATTCTATCAACACCAAAAAATGTAAGCCCAATTAATTTAATTACATACTTTATCTGTCACATATGCTAATATTTTTGCAATTGCTCATACAATATTCTTAATGTAACTTTTCCAATGTAAATTCATTATGGTTCATACAAATTGACTACAGGGAGATGATGATGATGATGGGGGAATGTTTGTTGACATTGCTTTTATGGCTCGTGTTTTTGCCTACATAATTCTTTTAGGTACCTTAAATAATTTTATTTTATTCTTGTGGCTTTTTTTGTATTTATATATAAGGAAATATATGGGATATATTTAAATTTATAACAAAATAAAGATGTTTGGGCATACTATTGGAGATAAATTATAAGTTAGATTTAAATATATTTCATTAAGTATTAAAAAAAAACCTATAATTGGTATCAGAAGAGTCTGTTAAAACATGTTTGATTTATAAAAAAAGAAAATATTCGTTTTAAAAAAATTTATATCACTCTTTTTCTGTATGTGACTTTCACCCTTCTGATTTTGAAGGAGTTTTCATGATTATCATTTTTGTGATATTGAAATGCCTTGAAGCCGGTAATGGTGATAACGAAAATGTAGTTGCAACACAAGAAGTAACTGAAACTGAACCACTCACACGTGTGCAGTCAAATCCAATGACATATGGAACAATTAACAAATTTCATATGGAAGAATCAGATGGTTCAAGTAGCTCTTCAGAGGAGTTATATGATGAAAAATTATGTGTAATTTGTTATGATGAACAACGTAACTGTTTCTTTGTTCCTTGTGGTCATTGTGCTACTTGCTATGACTGTGCACAAAGGTATTTATATATATATATACACTTACAATGTTGAAGATTTTCATTTTCTCTAACTAGGTAAGAATTTAAGGAGATTCACATTTGAGTGATTTTTTTTCCTTTCAGGATTGTGGTTGGGGAGAGCAAAGTTTGTCCAGTATGTCGGAGACTTATTCATAAAGTACGAAAACTATATAATAGTTAGATTTATAATTTTAAATTGCAATTTGCACCTTCTATAGAGGATGGTTGCGCAAAAGCAACCACCATGGTACAATTGCAATTTAAAATTATAGTCAGACATGCAAATTGATGTAGAAAGATCATGTTAATTCAATTGTTATATTATGATTTTGACGGTGCAATTCGCAAATTGATTTAGAAAAGTTTATTTAGTATGTTTTGGCTTCAAAATGCAATTCTATTATCACCAACATTTAATAGAACTCTTCAAAGTTGCTAGAGAATATTCTAATATTTAACCAAATATGTCTCCTGCCAACAGGAACAGAGCCATATATTTTCAAATTTTGAATAGTGTCCTTAATTGAAAGTGAGTCCTAATATCTTTTGACCATAATAAGCTAAAAGATTTATGAATGTATATTGCGTTAGTTTTTTTTTTTTTCAAAAAGGAGTGAAACCCAAAAAAGAAATTAGATGACTATGCGGATACTTCATTTTGTGTAGATAAATATGGAGATATGTGGAATGCTTAATTTATTTAAACGTTTTTTTTTTTTACAAATTTGTTCATATTCGTTTGAAGAAGTTGTATTAAACAGAAATATTAATATATAAAATTTACTTCATATATAATCAACTTGGAAAATTAATGTTGAATAATGATAAAACATTAATTTAAAAATAATAAAATAGAATTAAGTCACATCAAATTATAGAAACTACAACAATATGCTTGCTATCAAAGAGACTAAAAGTCTCTCTTAAAGAGTATTCTCAGCTCAAAATACAGAATAACAACAATATGTGTGGAAGTGTTGCAGGACTTTGAAAATACTATCTCAATTTGTTTCACATTGAATATCATTTTTAGTTATTTCATTAAAAAATAATTATAAATAAAAGAGAAACAAGGTTAATAGTCATTTTATTAGATTATCCTTATTAATAATTGACATATTTTTAAGATTAATTTTTTATTGATCTAAAATTTAACAGTTGCATATCATCTTCTTCTTATTCTTGACTCTTTTTCATCTATCCATTGGTGGTTCAAGGTAATTTTTTTTCTTAAATCACTCCAACTTGTTTTTTACTTCATTTTTTTTAATTATATAAGGATTTTTCGCATATATTTAAGTTTTTTTTTCTAAGTGCAGCTTTTGATTTTCTATGTGAATGCAGTGTTCGCTCGTTTAATTCAGATTGACATATTAACTATGATAAAGTGCATATTCAAATTCAATTAATGACTTCAGCGTCATCAACGTTACTGCTATGAAGATATGTATATTATGAATATTTCAATTTTAATATATTTATAGATTTTTTGTCACTATTATATGTATTTTACTATTTTATATTATTAATATAGATGTCTTAAATTTGTTCGCATATTCATCTTTTTTAGTTTTTGCAATTTTAAATTGAATTAATCTCGATCAATGTAATTTTTACAAACTTAAATGAATTAATCTAATTTTTAGTATAAAAAATGGATGTATTTTCCATTATCATAAATATAAATTAAAAGATAATACTTTGAAAACAATGTAATAGCATTAATATATGGTTCGATTAAATTATAAATAAATTTTTTACTTAAAGATACTTTTATTAAAAATAACACCGAATGACATAGAGAATATAATCTAGTTGACTGTATCAGATCTTGTTTAGTCATGTTATACTTTGAAGACAGGGTGGCAACAAAATGAATTTTCAATTTTAATTTGTAAAATAAGTATTATTTTATTACTTGTAATAATTAACAAACCTCCTTTGCACACCTAAGCATAACTTTTTTTAAAAAATAAAAAATGAAAGTTAAGAAATTAAAAGTTTACATGACAAGCAAATACAATGATGAGTTACTTTTATTAACTAAAAAGGACCACAGAGGGTGATTAACACAATACACAAAATGGCACAGAGAACACTGATTTATTCCCTTTTCTGATAATCATAAAGATAAATTAATCAGGTAGCAAGGACAGGGTATGTATATCTCATAAGATAGAGATACCTGCAGGACAGTAAGGTGCATTTTGTATAAGAAATTAAGGGCATTTAGGCTTTCCCTTAGAGTTCTTCATGTCCCTATAGCAAGGGCACTCATGTTTGTTACCGTATGTTCCTGATGGCACACACTTACATTTACTGCAGCAGATCCCACAAAACTTCAAGCATCTGTCCCTCATCCCAGCTTTTGAACACCTCATCGCACATTTTGGAGAACAGAAACCTGAATCTCAAACATTTATATCATCGCTTAATGTTCTTAACTTCATATTCACAAATACACTATTGTTAATTTTTGTTTAAACCGACGGTTTATTAAAATAAAGTGAATATAATAGTATGTTAGACTTTTATTACTAATGGTATCCAAAAAAATTTTTATTGATGATATATTAAAACTATGATATATATATTTTTGATATCTTAGAATTTTGTTAGGTACCAGACAAAATAAATTCAAAAATTTTAATTTAATTCAAAGTAATTAAATGTAAACAAATGATGGTACTAATTTCAATAAAATTCTAAAAAATACTACATTTTAGGAAAAGAAAAATTATTAATCATTTTACAATTATGCTAGATTTGAACCCTTAAACTAGTTGTATATATTATGAATGATTTGAAAGGAATTGGGTATTAATAAAGTAATGAGTATTAATTAATTAATGAATTAATTAATTATAAAGTAATTATACAAGTAGTAATTGAGCTTATGACTAGTATACCTTCATAACCAGCGAGTGAGATTTCAAACATAGATGAGCTGAGGATTAGACACACAAGTAGCAGAGTTGCAAATGCTGGCTTCATCTTGGTGTCACGATGTAGAATAATAAAGAACAGATTAATTATAATTTAGGTGAACTATATGTTAAGTTTAATTAGAGTGGCATTCACTGGAGCAGAGGAGGGGAAACTCACACTGTTGGAAAATTGAGAGGTTTATGTGGTTTACTTGTGTGACTGAACGAGATGAGATTATTTATAGTAAAAAATTGGTAAACTCAAAAGGTAGAATGTAACTTTTACTAAATAACATTGAGTGAATGTGATTGTACTGAAATTCCATCAAAAGATGCACTAAATCTATTGGCATCAAAATTGCAAGTAAAGAGACAGCTGGCTAGTGGGGTTGGTAGTGTGGTATATTGTGAGGAAGCCGCGTACGTATTTTTTGGCTTTATTAATCCAATATTTGATACTACTAGCTACTAGATACTATTAAATTGTCGTTTGTCCCCTACACACATATATCATCAACATGAAACGTTGCATTTCTATATTGATATTGTCAATTTGCCATATTCATTGCATTCTATGAGTTGTTCCTTGCACCAAATACTTTGTTTCTTACGTGCCTCCTTCTCTGGTCCCTCACACACTCACACTCCTTTTCAATTCTCTCTCTTTTTAGTGTCCATCTATGTATACATAAGAGGAACAGAAAATGCCAAATTATATTTTTTATCCTTTAAATATAATTAGCCCACTAAAAATAATTAAAAGATTTAAAATTTAGAGAGAACAAGCTTCATATCTCATTGTAGATAATGATTTTAAAATCCTTATATATTTATAAGTTTGTGAATCTATCAATAATAATATATTAATGTACACAATAAAGAAATTTATTTTAATTTAATGTACACAATAATATAATAATATCTCATTTTAATTTATTTATTTTTCGTACCTTTCCTTCCACAATAAAGAAATTTAAACATATGTACTAAATAATTTTGGAGAGTACTAATATCATTGTCCTAAGGCAAAGTTGATTTAGCTCGTTAATGTGTAGGCCCCATAAATATTAGAAATGAAATTGATTATACATATTGGAGTGGATGGAGAAAAGTTATGGCTGTTTGACACCTGCCCTAGTGTCTCAAATTTTGCAATAAGGTGAGCACAGCATGGTGTAGTAATTGGAGTGGCAGTGGTAGGACATGCCATGAGATGGAGCTTCTTCATTTAAACACTCTCTATTGCCATGTAAGAAAGAGGATGGTTCCACTTTCCTCTAAAAGATATGGTGCTATTGCCAGTGTAGTTCAATTACTAATTTGTACCACTTCCTAAGAATTGGTCCTGCTAATTCACGTGATGTGTCGGTGGACTTGGTATTCTTCTCTAGATGTCTCCATTCCCAAATCCACCTATTTCACCAACAATTTGTTTCTATCAAAAATCTAGAGAATATTCATCCACAAATGTTATTACAATTCTAGATATAAATTATAGATAAAAAATGATTTTTGCATTTGTTGTTTTAAGAATAGGATCTGCAACAATAATAAACCAACAAAACAAAATACTAATAATTGCAGAATCAGAATTGAAACGAAAAATATTATTCGTTTTAGCTTAAACGAAAAATGTTCTTCAACTGCAGAACCACAACTGGAACGGATAATGTTCTTCCTTTGAACTTAAATGAATAATGTTCTTCACTAGGACTGAAACGAATAATGTTCATCGTTTCTACTATAATGTAGTTTTTGAAATCAATGTAAAATAAAAATTAAAGAAAGATAAGGCAAGAATAACACCAAGATATATGTATTCAGACTCAATTACTTGAGACACACATCACATGCAAGAAAGCAAAACAATTCACTATAAGTATTTGAATTTACAAGATTAAGGCTTCTTCAATTGTAATCTTGTAGTATATATCACTATTGAGAATACAACAATACTAGTTTCCTCTTACAATCTTTCTTTTCAATCTCCCTTTGTCTCTAGTTTCTGATTTCTATGAATCCCTTTTGATAATTGCATAGACTTCTGTTTTTCCAGCAATACAACTCAATGCATTTAAAATATATATAGTCTTCAAAGGCAAATTAGCTTAACTAACTATAACTACTTTGTCATAACCAAATTGGCCAAATTCAGTTATAAGAAACACAACAACATAACCAACTCTAGTTAAAAGATTTGAGGCATATCTTCACAATTCTCCACCTTGACTCAATATAAGAATAATTAAATAATTGCATTTGCTCCCATGCCATAGCTTTACTCTTTGCAGAAACCAACTATGTATAAGCAATGTTTGAACTTAGTTTGTCAAAGTGATTTTGTGAAGGCATCAACATGATTCTCCTCAGTTGCAATCTTTTCCACTGAAACCTATTTTGATTCAGTCACATCCCTTATGAAGTGAAGCTTGACATCAATGTGTTTATACTTATCATGATACATTTGATGCTTGGATAAGTGAATTGCACTTTGATTGTCACAAAATTGAAACACGATTTTGATTTATTCCAAGTTCACCAATCACTCTTTTCACCCATATAGTTTCTTTAACACCTTCAATAAGAGCAATGAATTCAGCTTGAGTTGTAAAGAGAGCTATCATTGACTGCGTAATTGCTCTCAAACTCACAACAGTCCCGTATAATATGAAAACATAACCACAAATTGATTTTTGATTATCAATGTTTCCAGCATAATTTGAGTCCACATATCCCTTGATTGGTTCCTTGTCATGATGAGCCTTTTTTAATTTCAAACTTGTGGTCGGATAGTCATTTAAGTACCTCATAATCCATTTGAGTGCTGACGGATGCAATGCTCCTGGATTAGTCATAAATCTGTTGACAACATTCACATCATAAGCCAAATATAGTTTGTTGCAAATCATACCATACATTATGCTGCCAACTCCACACTAGCATAAGGAATGATACTCATTATTTGTCTTTCCTCATCAGTCTTAAGTGAGTCGTGCATGGACAATTTGAAATTGTATCCTAAATGAGTATTAACATGTCTTGCATCATGTTTTCTATATTTAGTGACAACTTTCTTCACTTTGTTTCTTCTTATGTCCATACCTAAGATCATTTTGGCTTCTCCAAGTTCATTCATCTCAAATTCATTACTAATATCATATTTGAAGCTTTTAATTTGGTCCTTATTTGAACTTGCAAGAAGAATATCATCTACATAGAGTAATAGGTAAGTGATAACTTGTTCTTGACCTTCCCTTTTCAAAATGTAAACACAACTGTCAAAACTACACCTTTGGAAACCACTCTTTATCATAAAATTATCGAACTTCATGTACCATTGTCTATGACTCTGCTTTAGGCCATACAAAGTTTTTTTCAGAAGACAAACCTTGTTGCTACTTTTAGCAAATCCTTCAGGTTGTTGCATATAAATGATTTCTTCAAGGTCACCATGTAGAAATGTTACTTTGACATCAAGTTGTTACATTTCCGAGTCTTGTTGAGTTACAATTGAAAGCAGAATTATGATGGAACAATATTTCACTTACATGATCTAACCTCATATGCCATATTGTAGTAGATGAATGCAAATTGGAGCTAGCAACATAAGCTTGTGCAATTATGGTAGAACCATCTAAAATGTACAAGTCATTTCTTTGTATACCTTTAACAATGATATCATTTGCATTAATAATGGTCATGACACCATTCTTTATATTCGTGAAATATCCTAATATATCAAACATGCCAACATAAATTAAACTTCATTTTAATTGAGGTATGTAACTTGCATCCTTTAGCAGTACCTCTTTGCCATTGAACATTCTGAATCTAATAGTTCCCTTCCTTGTACCTTGCATAGTTTGTTGTTGCCAAGCAAAACGACTCCACCATCACGAAGATCTATTGATTCAAAATAATATTTTCTTGGACACATGTGGAAATTACATCTTAAGTTTAATACCTAGTTCTTTTCGCCTTCAGAATTTGAAATCATCAAGGCCTCTGCAAATTCATAACCAGTATCAACAAGTGCAACATTTCCAGAATCGTGAGAGTTTCTTGATTCCTTCCTTTCAGGGCAATCTTTCTTGAAATGTCCCTTCTCGTGACAATGGAAACATTTATACTTTCCCTCAGATTTAGTTATTGAATTTGACCTATGCTTATTCCCATTTGATAATTTCTTACCAGTTCTTCCTCTGATAACATTCAAACTTTCAACATGATTTTCATTCTTGATGTCGTGTCTTTTAGCTTTCATTTATCTGAATAGAGGTACGCACTTCGTCAAGAGTAATTGTTTGTTCTCTTCCAAACATGATGGCATCCTTGAAGTGTTCATATGAACTTGACAAGGCATTAAGAATGATCATAGCTTTGTCTTTATCATCTAACTTAACTTCTAAATTTTCTAAATCATCAAGAATCTTATTAAAATCAACAATTTGTACTGGAATAGGTTTCTCTTCATCCATTTTAAAAGAGAACAATTGATGCTTCAAGAAGACCCAATTTGAAAATGATTTAGTCATATAGAGAGACTCAAGTTTAAGCCATAAGGTTGTTGTTGTTAGTTCTCTTGCAACTTTCCTCAAAGCTTTATCTCAAAGACACAAGGTGATATTACTCTTTGCTTTTTCAATCGGTTCTTCCTTTTCATGAGTAGTCATTGTTGCAGGAAGAGTTGATCAACCATTCATTACATTCACCAAACCTTGTTGTACTAGAACAACATGCATCTTTATCTTCCAAATACCAAAATCATTTAATCCATTGAACTTTTCAATATCAAACTTTGTGGTTCCACCCATTGTTGCCCTTGTCCCCACAGACGGCGCCAACTGTTGTTTCAAGAATAGGATATACAACAAGAATTAACCAACAAAACATAATATTAACAACTGCAGAACCATAACTGGTACGAAGAATGTTTTTCAACTGCATAACCAGAATTGAGAATGTTATTCGTTTGAACTGAAACAGAGAATGTTCTTCACCAGAAATGAAACGAAGAATGTTCTTCGTTTTTGCTATAATGCAGTTTTTGAAATTAATGTAAAACGAAAATTAAAGAAAGGTAAGGCAAGAATAACACTAAGATATACATGTTCAGCCTCAATTACTTGAGACCTACGTCACAGACAAGAAAACAAAACAATTCATTACAAGTATTTGAATTTACAAGATTAAGGTATCTTCAATTGTAATCTCGTAGTATCTATTACAGTTGAGAATACAACTATACTAGTTTCCTCTTACAATATCTTCTTTTCAATCTCCCTAATCTCTAGTTTCTGATTTCTATGAATCCCTTTTGATAATTGCATAGACCTCTGTTTTTCCATAAATACAACTCAATGCATTTACAGTTATATATAGTCTTTAAAGGCAAATTAACTTAACTAACTATAACTACTTTGTCATAACCAAATTGGTTAAAATAATTTATAACAAACACTAAAGCATAACCAACTCTAGTTAGAAGATTTGAACATATTTTCACATCATTAATAATTAATAAGTACAATAAAATTTTTATAGTCAATAAAAATAATTAATTAGTTTAATTAATTAATTTAATAATTAATTAGTGTGACTAGTATTATATTTAATAAATGTGGAGGAAGAGAAAATTTTCTAAATTCAAACTTGCACCCCCAACTTATTAATATTGATAATATATTTATTATTTGAGCGGAATGATTTGTTTATTTTTAAATTACAATTGTTACGAACAGGGCTGGACAAGATCTGGTGGCCCAACCGAAACCGACCGGTCCGAGGCTCAAAACGTGCATACGAGTGGATAAAGCTGGGACTAACGGGTAAGTGGGTGAAGAAAGGCGGATTGGGCTGGTTACACGCGGGCGGGTTTAGGTTGTAAAAGTTGGACCGTAATAAACTGAACTCGACCGTATATGTATGTGGGGGCGTTTGGGCCACTAGAAAGCAACATGCCCAATCCTACCGCGATCCAAAGTATTATAAATACTTAACATTAACAATCAAACCTTAGATTTTCATTCCGCATCCACACACAACTCACTTGTTCCTCTTCGCCATTTCCACCTTTAAACCCTAACTGTAGCACCCCATTTTTCAAAGCGAGGGTATATTTTTTTTTTCAAAAGTAATTAAAAACGAACAAAGAATTAAATCAGGAAACGCCTTTGGATAAATAATTCAGTCATTATAATTTACAAGCAGCGGAAAAGTTTCTCCAATTATAAATCCAAAACATTTACACAACATCAAATGGTACATAGAACCCATTCGAATAAGAAGTCAAACTGACAATATTAGTATAAATACAGTTTTCCAAACTAAAAATACTCCAATCCAAAAAGAAGTACACCTAGTTCCTATACATCATCCAAATCAGATCATCCTTCCAATGCTCTGATACCACAATGTAACACCCCGTTTTTCAAAGCGAGGGTATATTTTTTTTTTTCTAAAAGTAATTAAAACGAACAAAGAATAAATCAGGAAATGCTTTTGGATAAATAATTGAGTCATTATAATTTACAAGCAGCGGAAAAGTTTCTCCAATTACAAATCCAAAACATTTCTACATAAACATCAAATGGTACATGGGACCCATTCAAAGATGATATAAAACTGATAATATTTGTATAAGTACAGTTTTCCAAAACTAAAATACTCCAAACCAAAAAGAAGGACCCCTAGTCCCTATACATCATCCTAATCTGATCATCCTACCAAAAACTATACACCCTGAGTAATCTCCACGCGCCCCGTGAGATCCTCCTAACACAACAGCAGTCAAGCGTTCCCATCTCCATCCCTGTCCGTAGGGTACGAACCAGTAGGGCCGTCCTGACTCTCATCTGAGGGCAAAGCCCAGATTTCCACAATAGTGTAAAGGGTCACCAACCAGAAAATAACAGATAACACATAGCAATTAAGTTTTTGAATGCTCAAAACAACTTTTTAACTAAGCATGCACCTTAACAGGATTTTCAATGTGCGAAAAGTTCATACATTACATTGCCAATGAAAATGAAGGTAAAATGCAGTTCTCGATCTCCTAATTAACACATGATAAAACAAGGCATGGATAGATTCATGAGCAATTAATCATACAACTAAAAATGAGGATTTTCACTGAGCCAATCGATTGGGCAATCGATTGGGGTGAAGATTTTTAATGAAAACAGAATCCTGGGCTGAATTCAATCGATTGGTAAATCGATTGATTGGTTCCTGAGCCCCTGGTTTCGAGCCAATCGATTTCCTAATCGATTTGGTGAGGGATTCTTAATGAAAACAGAATCCTGGGCTGAATTCAATCGATTGGTAAATCGATTGATTGGTTCCTGAGCCCCTGACTTAAGGCCTAATCGATTGGGCAATCGATTTCTTAACTGATTCCTTTGAAAATTGTTTTCGAAATCGATTGGCTAATCGATTTGTTAATTGGCCAAGTCCCTGTTTACCCATCCAATCGATTGGGAAATCGATTTCCCTGATCAGTTTTCCAAAAATTCATGAATTAACCTAAGTCATTCCTAATCAAGTTCACCACTTAACACTTAGCAATTTCTACGCGATTACTACGACACACAAAGGTTCGATAACCATCATACTCACACACAATACACAACACATAGCACTTAACACCTTCATCTCAGTTATCACGATAAATCAAAATTCGAATCACTCAATCATAAACTCAAATCAAACATGACTCGCGTGCCAGGCACCCTAATGCAATGCGTATATGCCAAAATGCATGGACTCGGAATTCCAAACCAAAACCCTCCTCGAAGGGCCGTAAATCATAATTGTACCGCCTATCGCATGCCAAAGTACCAATTACCGAGGTGCCACCTATCACGGGTCAGCACGATTTACTAAAATGCGTAAATCATAAACGTACCACCTATCACGGGTCAGTACAGTTTACCGAGGTGTCACCTATCACGGGTCAACACGATTTACTAAAAGAAAAAGCGGGAATCGTAAGTGTACCACCTATCACGGGTCAGTACAGTTTACCGAGGTGTCACCTATCACGGGTCAACACGATTTACTAAAAGAAAAAGCGGGAATCGTAAACGTACCGCCTATCACAGACCAGTACTGTTTACCTAGGTGCCACCTATCACGGGTCAGCACAATTCACCAAAAATGTAAATCGTAAATGTACCACCTATCACGGGTCAGTACAGTTTACCAAGGTGTCACCTATCACGGGTCAACACGATTTACTAAATAGTAACTCGTAAACGTACCACCTATCACGGGTCAGTACAGTTACCATGGTGTCACCTATCACGGGTCAACACGATTTACTAAATAGTAAATCGTAAACGTACAACCTATCACGGGTCAGTACAGTTTACCAAGGTGTCACCTATCACGGGTCGACACAATTTACCAAATGAAATGCATGAGCATACACAGACTCCATTCACAACAATCGTTAAGCAAATGCAGATATTAAAAGATTCCCCATTTTTAATACCCATTTAACTTAAACGACTTTCAAACAACATTAATTAAATAAGTCATTAAGAGATTCCCCGTTCTTAATACCGATTTATCTTAATGATTTTCAAAACAAAACGTTAAGCAAACAGTCATATTAAGAGATTCCCCATTCTTAATATACTTTTGACTTAAACGATTTTCACACAAAATATTCAGTAAACGAGTCATTAAGAGATTCCCCATTCTTAACACTCATTTACCGGAACGATTTTCAAAAACGATCGTTAAGTAACCGGGACATTAAGAGATTCCCCATTCTCAACGCCCAGTTAACTTAAACCTTTTCCTCAAATGCACATTAAGTAAACCGAGGTATTAAAAGATTCCCCATTTTTAATACTCGTTTAACTCTAATGGTTTTCAAATTCCACAGAAACAAATTCAAACATACTTTCACATTCAAACCATAATTCACAACAACCACACCAATTAACAAACATCAAGTATGAACACGCCAAATACGGCGAACACAAATCAAAGCAAACATAACACCCAGATACATCAAATTTCATTTACTCATAATCATACACAAGACTTCAAATTCATTTACCACGAAACATTCATCATTATAAACAAAACCTAACTCTAAGGTTTTTACCCATAACGCACTAGTTTCGTTTTTCCCCAAATCGATACATTTAACCCTAACAAATTCCTTCCCACACAACCACAGATAAGTCCCTAATGCAAACTAGAAGTTTGGAAGGAGCCCTTACCTCAACGTTAGCTTTAACGTGCGTTTCCGGTACCGCGAGTAATTCCGGTAAAATCTCCGCTCGCAACGCCGCTTCCAAATTAGTTCACTAGCACCGTAGCGTGGTGGTGAGCAACTTTCCCTTCTATCTCTTCGAGAAATGAGG
The DNA here is from genome assembly GCF_000331145.2 of Cicer arietinum. Classification (NCBI taxonomy): domain Eukaryota; kingdom Viridiplantae; phylum Streptophyta; class Magnoliopsida; order Fabales; family Fabaceae; genus Cicer; species Cicer arietinum. Next base: position 62,672,299 of record NC_021163.2, read on the forward strand.
TTTGGATCTAGGAGAAACGGAGGGGTTTGTGTTTGGATCTCAAAAACCGTTTTTCTTCGTTTTCGAATCAAAGAGGAAGAGTGGAGTTGCGAAATCCTTGATCTAACTCTCACCCAACCTTGGGTTACTAGTTTTGAAGAAAAGAAAGCGACGAAAGAGAAAATGGGAGAAAGGAGGGATTTTGGCCGCGGGTTCAGAGGAAGAAGACGATGGAATGTGTTTTTTAGTTTTCTTTCCTTTTTCCTTTCCTCTATTCTCTTTCCTTTCTATTTCCTTTCCTTTCTTTTCTATTTCCTTTTCCTTTCCCCTCAAACAAACATATATACATAAATATATATTCATATATATGTGTATATATATATATATATATATATATATATATATATATTACTTACTTTTAATAAATATCTCCAAATACCTTGATATTTATTAAAATTACCATTTCACCCATAAGGCATAAAATTCTACGTAAAAGGTTCATCGCAGTTAATTTTAATTTATTTATCGACGAGAAATTCTAATTGGAATCAAAATATCTTTTTGATTATAAAACTCCCAAAATATTATTAACTTTGGCTTAAAAGCCTCCGAGCCAAAATCCAAAATACACAAAATACATAAAGTACACTTTAAAATTACGGGTCTTACACTAACTCCTTTGTTTTCTTCAGTTCTCTCTTTGAGACCCTCTCGTTCTCGTTCCAATTTATGTTCGTTGTGGTTCCATTGTAAGTCTCACATCCTTCATTATCTTAGTTATTTTGTAGCTTTTTTTTATGTCTTTCAAATTTGGGGTTTTCATTTTCGTTCAACATATTTGGCTAACATGTATTTATTTTCATTGTTTTGGTTAATAATCGAACAAACTTGATGGATTGAAGAGTTGAAGTATCACCATACATTTGCTATTAAAGGTTATATCTTTTAATGTTTTTATTTTTTTGTTTATGATGTCTTTTGATAAAGCTTTTTTAGGTTTTGATTTTAGAGTCGAGACTTAGGATTTTTGTCATTTTTATATTTTATTTAAGACTTATGGTTTTTGGGTTTTGTTATTATGCATGTTATTCAAAGAACATTTACAGGTTTTCTCTGTATTACTGATTATGGTTTGTTTAAAGTGTTCTCTATTTTTTTTTATTCCTAAAAAAATGTATGATGTTCCTCACAATTTTATTTCAAGTTTAAGGCTTAGATATTGATTATGATTTGTTTAAGTGTTATGTTTTTTATTTTATTTTATTTTAATTACATTTCATCTATTCTTAGTAATTTGGTTTCTAATTTAAAATATGCTATAGTTCATCATCAATCAATGAAAAAATAAGAAAAAATAATCAATTTAAAAATGAGACAAATTTAGATTAATATATTGATAAATGAAAGTATTATTATTCTGATTAGTTTTGCATTGTAAAAAGGTTAACAATAAATTAAATAAGGTTAACAAAGGAAAACTGAGTCAAAAATAATTTAATAATGAAAGAATAAATTAACAAAATTGTTTTACTCAAATTAACCTCTTAAGTAAATATAAAAAATGCTTGGTAAAATTAATTGGGGAAATTTTTGAATGGGCCAAAAAGAATTTCAAATTTTATTGGACAAAAAAAATTTATTGGGCCAAATTTTTTTAAATGGTCTAAAAAAAATTACGGACTTTATTGGACAAAAAAATAAATTTAAACAACAAATGCTACATAGTCCAAAAAGTGTCTTACCCGAATCTACCCACCCGCAAGACCCGCGACCCGTCACCCGCCCAAACCGAAAATTTAAATGGAGGGAAATTGGGTCTCTTTTGACCATATGTGGATTGAAGCGGATTCAGAATTTGAGCCCAAAACTGTCCAGACCCGCCCGTTTTCCACCCTTAGTTACCAAGTTTGCCAACTTGTGTTGCAGTTAAAGTCAAATATAATTTAGGATGGCTCTTAGCGGAAAAATTCCGGTCTTTCTTGATGAGGGAAAAATACATATCGATTTAAACTGTAATATATCCTTCAGATATATTGTTCTTAAATCTTCTCTTTCTAATCGATTTTCTTTTTTGGCTCAACAACTTCAAATCGATTAAAAAATTGTAAATCGATCAATTAAAGATATTGAGATGAAATTGTTTCAAATTGAAAATCACTAAATACTTTTGGACATTTTATGAAAATCGATCGAATAAATATATGTTCATTTAAATTGTATTATTATTTATTTTTGGTATGAATATTTTTTTTCTTCTTCTATAAATACAGTAGTAACACCGTGTGTGTATATATATATATATATATATATATATATATATATATATATTTTGCAAGAAAAAAAAAAGTAGAGGTGACTTCCATGAACTTGTCTTCAAGATTAATACCATAAAATTTACTTTCTTTAACTTGGACACCAAATCAAAACTTCTCAAGATCGATTTTATACTCCAAAGATTATGTCAACCTCCTTCACCAATTAAAATGGTGTTGTCTACAAACTGCACTATTTCAAACTTAAGTCCATCAATAAACTTATAGCAACTAAACAAGATCTATAAGTCCTTCATCAATAATAAGTCCTTCATCAATAATAAGATACAAAAAAGATGATAGTGGATTACTCTGTTGCAATCCCTTTTTCAATTTAAAATTCTTTGTGGGACTTCCATTAGCGTTAACTGCTAAATACAAGCAAATTCTTTCAAAATATTCGTTGTGTTGAAAATCTCATCCTTCCTAACCTATACTCCCAATATGGTTCCATCAACTGTGTAAACAATATGTATTTAAATTATTTTTTGTAATTCATAAAAAATAATTCATTTAATAAATATAAAGGGGTATTTTTGGTATATGTTGATTGGTCTGTGTGATTTTATAATTTTTATTATGGAAGAAGCATTTTGTAAGTGTGTAAAAATAATAATTTAATTTTAAGATGAGTCCATAGTGCTCACATATTTTTTAGATTTATTCATGATGTGTTTCTATTGTCTTAATATGTGGTATTCAATTAAAAGACTTTGGAGATATAGTTACTTGCAAACAATCTGTTTTGAGCAGTTAGCTTCAGTTAATTAGTTGTAACTACTTTTGTTTTTTGCTCATAAATTGTAATCAACTAGTATATAAGCCAACGTAAGCAATGTTGGTTGCATCTGAAGGCAAGTTGCAGTTTCGCATTTGTGCAGAAAAACTGGCAACATAAGATAGAAAACATTGTAATCATTTCATCTCATATTAGTGATAATTTCGAAATCGAATCTAGTCCCATAGACGTAGAAGTTTTACTTTGAACTGGGTTAACAATTGTGTGTGTTCATTTTAACAATGAAAGCTTCAACTCTATTTCTGTTTTAATTGTTGCAAAACTGAAACCAGTAATATTTTTGGGTGAAAATTGACCAATCTTCGTTTTATTGAAATCAATAACATTTTTGGGTGAAAAACTAATCAATCTTCATTTTTTTTTACTTTGATCTTAATTGAAATTAAACAAAAATTGGTATCAGAGCACGAGTTTATTTGATTTAAAGAAAAAATGGCATCAACATAGTATGTACTCGAAAAATTCGACGGGAATAATGATTTTAGATTATGGCGTCTCAAGATGAAAGCTTTGCTGGTTCATAAAGGTTTGGCAGAAGCACTGGGAGGAGAAAAAGACGTGACATCCACACTTCCAGAAAAGGAGAAGGAGGATATCACGAACAAGGCTCATAGTGTTTTAATCTCGACTCTTGGAGACAATGTTCTAAGGGAAGTGTCAAAGGAGACCTGTGCAACAAGCATTTGGCTCAAATTACAATCTTTATACATGACAAAATCATTAGCTAATCGTTTATACTTAAAACAAAATATATATACTTTCAAGATGCAATCTGGGAGGTCAATTGAAGATCATATGGATGAGTTTAATAAGATTGTTTTAGATCTTGAAAATATTAATGTAAAATTAAATGATAAGGCTCATACCAACTATTGATAAATTAATTACTAAACTCTCTTGAAAATTTGTGTGATATACTCTTTTATGGTATAAATTCTTTGTCATTAGAAGAAGTGTAAGCTACACTGATCTCTAAAGAATTAAAGAGGAAGTCATATGGAAAAGAAGAAAACAATGGTGTTGGACTATTTTTCAAGGCCAAGGCAGCGAAGAAGAATAAAAAACAGAAGAATAAGTTTAAGAATAAAGAAAATGACAAGTATAAAATGAAGTGTTTCATATGCAAGAAATATGGTAATTTCAAGAAAGAATTCCCACATTGGAAAGGAAATAAAGGATCAAACGGTGATGATGATTATGGAAATGCATCTATAGCCTCTGAAGGATATGAAAGTACATAAGTTCTTATGGAAAATTCAACTGAAATCATGGACGATAATTGGTTGCTTGACTTAGGGTGTTCATTTCACATGACCTCAATTAGAGATTGGTTCCTTGACTACAAAGAAACTGATGGAGGCAAGGTTATTATGGGGAACAAATAATCCTACAAGGTAGTTGGGATTAACTCAATCAAGGTGAAGCTGGAAAATGGAACCATGAAGATTTTGTCAAAAGTCGGACATGTTCCAGAGTTGAAAAGGAACTTAATTTCTCTATGAATGCTGGAAGAAGTCGACTTTTTATACAAAGTAGATAAAGGTATTCAAAAAGTGATAAAAGGATCATTGGTAATCATGAAGGGAAAAATTGATCATGGTATTTATCTTCTCAATGGTCAAGCGGTAACAGGATTGGCAGTTGTGGCAGTCCAAGCATCAAGCAAAACCAACTTGTGGCATCAAAAGCTGGGACATGTAAGTATGAGAGGAATGCAGGTTCTGGAAAGACAAGGCATGCTAGGTGGTGACAAGATTGGTGATCTGCAGTGAAGTTGTATGCAGTAAAGCATTGCTCAAAAGGAATCCTAAAATATTTTCACAATGATATATGGGGCCCTGTCAAAATTGCTTCACATGGAGGTAACAAGTATTTCATTATATTTCTTGATGATTATAGTACAAAAGTATGGTCTGACAAGTTGAAAAGTAAGGATGAACCACTCAAAACCTTTAAAGATTGGAAGTCTATGGTTGAAAACATGACTGACATAAGAATTAAAATAAGGACACACAATGGTCTATAATTTTGCAGTGAGCAACTCACTAGTTTTTGCAAAACTAATGTAATGAGCAGGCATAAGGTTATAAGACATACACCTCATCAAAATGGACTAGCTGAAAGGATGAATAGAACATTGCTTGAAAGAATGAGATGCATCTTGTCAAATGCAAGTATGCCTACACAGTTTTAGCGAGAAAGTTGTCGATACAACTTGCTATTTTATAAATTTGAGTCCTTTAACTGCGATTAAACTCAAAACTCCTCAAGAAATATGGACTGTGCATGCTGCTAATTACAATCATCTTAAAGTATTTGGGTGTGCAGCATACTATCATGTAAATGAAGGGAAACTAGTTCCTAGAGCCAAGAATGGGTATTTTGTTGGATATCCAAGTGATGTAAAAGGTTTTAAGATATGGTATTCTGAAAGTAGGAAATGTATCATCAGCATAGATGTTAAGTTTCAGGAAGCTGGCCTATATAAGTCCTTTGCCAAGACAACTAATGAAAGTTCACATCAAATTGAAGCTGAGATGTTTGATCTTAAGGTGGAGCAAGCTACAAAAAATGAGAAAGATCAACAGCAGGCTCAACAAGACAGAACTGGTGCAAACCCAACTTAACATGTTATGTTTCCAGACCATGATAATTCAACATAACAAGAATTAGATGATTATAACCTCATCAGGGACAGAGTAAGAAGGACATCAAAACCCCCTCAAAGATATGATTATGTAGACACAGTCAGTTATACATTACATGTTGTTGAAGAAATCATACAAGAAGAACCCAAGAACTACAATGAAGTTGTCAAGTCTCAAGACAAAGACACGTGGATCTTAACTATGACTGAGGAGCTGAACTCACTGGAGAAGAACAAGACTTGGGAACTTATACCTAAGCCTGTCAACTCCAAAATTGTAGACAACAAGTGGATCTTTAAGAGGATGGAGGGAATTCTATGAGTAAAACCACCTAGGTTCAAAGTAAGGGTAGTAGCAAAGGGATTCACTCAAAAGGAAGAGGTAGACTACAATGAAATCTTTTCTCTTGTAGTCAAACATGCATCTATAAGAATAGTCCTAGTCATGGTAGAACACTTTGACACGGAGTTATACCAGATTTATGTGAAAACAATATTTCTCTATGGTGATCTGAATGAAACAATCTTAATGCAACAACACGTTGTTCATTATTGTATCTTTAAACTAAAAATATTAATTTTTAAATATTTAACTTAGATATAATTTTTCTTTTATGCTAAATATTATATTGTGTTGATTCAATATGTTTTTCTGTTGAATTGTATGCATTGAAATTTTGTCTTTTATGTCCATTTTATTTACGGTAACAAAATTGAATGTGGTGAAGTGTGTTAGGAAATGGATTGATGATGCGTTTGATATGTGCAAATTTCTTTAATTTGTGTAAGATAGAGATAGAGAAATATTGATACAGATATTGATTTTAAGCTAAATTATATTTTTAGTTTATCAAAATTTATTTTGGTTTTTTAAGTTTTATTTATTTTATTTTGATTTCTTAAGTTATCAATTTTAGACACTTTTATTCTTGAATTTTTTTAATATATTTTAATTCCTAAAATTATAAACGTTATATATTTTAGTTTTTTAATTTATAAAAAATAGACTTTTTTGTCACTTACATTATAATGTTAGACACTAAAATATATATAATATTTATAATTTAAAGGACTAAAATAAAGTAAAAATAATTTGATGAACTAAAATATTAAATGTTTATAATTTAAAAAAATTAAAATGAAATAAATAAAATTTAAAGAATTAAAATAAAAATTAAAAATAACTCAAACGACTAAAAGTATAATTTACGCTTGATTGTATATGAGTTCCTTCATAATGTTACTTTATAGTACGTTATGTATTGGTAAAACCTGAATCATTTGATTCTATCCAATGTGTATATAATCAAATTCTTTTAAAATAAAACAATCTTTTTTATTTTATTTAATATTTGAGTCGAATTACTTTTTGTCTTAAATAAGCTTTTCTCTGTGGTCAAACCTATTGACAAATATCAATTACTTTGACTCCATTCAATAATATAAGTCATACTAATATAGTGTATCACATGGTAGACATTTGAGTTCCTCATGATCAATAATTGAATATTTAATCGGTGTGTATAATAGTAGGCGAGACCAATTTCAACAGTTATACGTGCATTTATGTTGATTTATGGAAATAATTATTAAAATATCTCTTAGTTAATTTAAAATTTAACATTCTAATAACTTCTTTTAATCTCTTGAAATAAATTTCTATAAATATTGATTTGATAAATATATTTTCTTTAATTACGTATAGCAAAATTGTATTATATACTCTTCATATTTTATTATTCAAGGCCATAGATAAAAGAGAGTCAACTTATATTTTTGTCATTTTTTTTTTAAAATATAAATGACTTTGTTTAACATTGTCATTGTTATTTTTCTATAGACAAATGTTACAAGACTAGAGGAGTGTTTATGTTGGAGGAGATAGAAAAAGACAACATTCAAATTAACAACACAAAATTTAACCTTGTGTGAAAATCCCAAATTGTCCTCTGTCTAATTTTTAATAAGTTGTTATATACGCATTTACATTAATTCATTGGTTGTGTTTTTCATCTCACGCACCTCTTGTTTTTTTTAACCCTTACATTCTCACAAGTTTTGTTCTCTTTTTTTATTTTTTCTATATCAATGTTTTTTTGTTACGTGTGTTTATTAATTGGTTTTTGATAAATACTCACTTCATTAATTTTAAAATGTGTTTTGGGAAATGAATTAAACTAATAAGTTTGTTCAATTTAAACTATTTCTAAAAATTTGCATGAAAAAAGTTGAGTATAATATATATAGAGCATTGTGTAAATTAGTACGAGTAAAGAATGATGTAAATTGGTATGTAAAGAGTATCATGTAAATTGGTATGAATAGAACGTAAGGTAAGATAAGTGTATATGTAATAAAATTTATTTATTTATTTTTAATTATTAAAATTATACTTTTTTATTAGATACCCAATTTTTAAGATTAGAACAAGACATCCAAAATCAATTACTTTTTTCGTGATGATTTATTTATACGTTGATTTTTTGTGAGAGAGATAGTAGATAGAGGTGTAGAAGAGAGTACATACACATATACATTAAAAAAATCACGTATTTAAAAAATGTTTTTTTTAAACAAATATAATTTCTTAAAAATTATTTTTGATGTCTTTTTATGATCATTTTATAGTTTAAAAAATTATTTTTACATAATTGTATACAATCAGATTAAAAATCATTTAAATAAATTATTTTTATAATAATAAATAAACAAAAATTAATTTTTTTTTTAAATATCTTAAAAAATAATCTTTAAATTATTTTTATTTAAATTAAAAAAAAACGCACTCTAAATTAAAATTTTTTTTCTTAAAATTCCTTCTATTTTGAGAACCCAAAATACTAGAATCCGAAAAGCGGGCGGGAACAGCGGCCACTGGAAAATATTCGAACACGCGCTTCCGCTTCAAAATCTCCCAAACACCACACATCACTGCAAATATTTCCAATCACCCCGCCTCAACTCAACCAAAAAAAAAAAAAAACCATTCTCATGCGTCCTTTCTTAAACCCTCATTTTGCCTCTTCTTTCCATTCTCTTCTAATAACAACTTCTTCTTAAAAACTTCTCAATGGCTGATCAAGATAACTCCACGCGCCGTCCCCAACGTGAAGCAAAGAAAAGAGCAGCCGCTGCATTATGCGAACAACGAAAAAAGAAGCGCGTCGCTCTCAGCGACTTAACAAACACTAACAACAATATTAACGACGTCGTTTCACAAACGGAGAAACCTGTTTCTGATAGTCAAAAGCAGAAGAAGAAAAACGACTCTAAATCAACTCCCGTTGAATCTCCGGTAACGGAGAAATCGGAAGATCCTCAGTTATGTGGGACATACGTTTCCGATATTTACGATTACCTTCGTAAATTGGAGGTACAATAATACGCCGCAATTTCACCGCGATTTAATTTAAAGTTTAACTAGGGTTTTAGTTTTTCCCAAATTGGGGTTTTTTGAAACGCTGTCATTTTTTTGAAGAATATGAACTATTTTTATTTATTTGGATTTACATTGTTTCTTTTGTTGTGTGTTTTCAGGTTGATCCTAGTAAAAGACCGTTACATGATTATATTCAGAAAATTCAGAGGGATATTAGTGCTATTATGAGAGGTGTTCTTGTGGATTGGTTGGTTGAAGTTTCTGAGGAATACAAGCTTGTTTCAGATACTCTTTATTTTTGTGTTTCTTACATCGATAGGTTTCTATCATTGAATGATTTAAGTAGACAGAAGCTTCAATTACTCGGTGTTTCTTCAATGTTAATTGCTTCGTGAGTTTCCTCATACATTGCTTCCTTGTTTTTATGTTTATTGTTAATTATTGTTTTGATTTGTAATTAAATTGTTTAATCATATTGTTTATTTAATGTGGAAATAGGAAATACGAGGAGATAAAGCCACCTGAGGTGGAGGATTTTTGTTACATTACCGACAACACATACTCCAAAGAAGAGGTGATTTTTTGTAGTTTAAAGTCTTCTTGTGTTTTGCCATTTTCTCTAAGGTTTGTTATTTTATTTTTTTGGATTTTGCTAATTTTGGATAGTATTGTTTTATTTTTTGTTTGACTGAAGGTTTTGAGCATGGAAGCTGATATATTGAAGTCTTTGAAATTTGAATTGGGTGGCCCTACAATAAAGACATTTCTAAGGCACGTGTGCTTTATTGATTCTGTTCTTTCTTTGTTGAATGATTTTGTTTTAAGCATGTTGACTAACTCTTTCACTTTTGTGTTTGCAGAAGATTTACTAGAGTTGCTCAAGAGGGCGTTGATGTAAGTTAACTTATTGTTAAATTTATCTCATAGCTGTTATGACATTGACTTGGGTATTATGGGGTGCCTAAGTTTTACAATTAGTTGTGTTGGATGTTTGGTATAGTACTTAAGTGACTTGAATCTTGATTGTTCACTCTTGGAAACTAGTTTTTAAGCCAGTGTATCCCAAATAGCACTAAATGTAGGGAGATAGTTTGTGAAAATAAGAGATGTTGCTTGCATTTAAATTGAGACTTTTTTTAGAGCGCTTTATCTTATCATTTGGGAAAATAGTTGGGACCTACTAGCATTCGGGATGTCTGAGTTTGTTATCAGACCTTCTGGATTTAAAACCTAATTTCTATCTTGTACTATAGAGTATAGGCTTGGGAAAATCATGCAATCTCAGTACTGCCTTTAAGAATTTTGATGGTGAAGGGATGTTCCAATGCTACAAAGTTGGCAAATTTGGTCAATTGAGTTATAGGAAATTTTGCTCTGTAACATAGAAAGTCCTCCAATTGAGTTTTCCCGAAGTTTGAAAGCAATTTTACTTGCATTATTACTCATTAAGTTGCATGCAGACCCATTTCCATTTATGGGTGTTCCAGATTTGGTGACTTCATCATTTGTTTAATACTTTTATCCCATGGTGCAGGCTTCTGAGTTGCAGTTTGAGTTCCTTTGCTGTTACCTTGCTGAGCTCAGTTTGTTGGATTATAATTGTGTAAAGTTCTTGCCTTCTATGGTGGCCGCATCAGTTGTATTTCTAGCACGATTTATGTTAAGCCCGAAGACTCATCCTTGGGTAATGTTTTAATTTATGTCGATCTTTATATGGTATTTGACTTTGAGCATAACTAATATTATTGTCATTTAATTACAGAATTCAGTGCTCTATCAACTCACCAGATATAAACCTGCTGAATTGAAGGAATGCGTTCTAAACTTACATGACTTGTATCTTAGTAGGAAAGGGGGTACGTTGCAAGCTGTGAGAGATAAATACAAACAACATAAGGTAATATTCCTGCACAACCATTTTTTATCAAACAAACTTAAATTGTCGTATCTCAAGCAAAGCTTTTTAAAGAAATGAGTGATTTAGTATTTCATTACACTTGTCATATTTGATAAATTTATGCTGATTCCAGTTACATTTGTCATTTTGGTCACAGTTCAAATGTGTGGCAACAACACCCTCTCCTCCGGAGATATCTCTTTCTTATTTTGAATTTAGAGGGGCAGATCCTTAGGCAATTCGGTCTTTGATTTTTCTTGCTATAGTTCTTAGTTTCAACTATGGGTTGAGGCATGAGCAAAAGAGTCTACTAACATTGAAGATTGAAGTGAGTTGCTGATGCTGAGTGAGGGGCTTGCCATGAAATACTATGGCATTTAATGTATCAATTGTTGGTCTCACTGACTTTATGACTGAATTCATGTATGGCACAATATTATTCCTGTTAGTTTTGAATTAGGTTTTCTTTTTAACAATTTAGAGATCTCTTTGCAAGAGTTCTTTCAAGGAGTTTTGATCTTTTATTTCCATGTAAAGGGTAGTGTTAGAGGTTTTCATCCTAATTTTTCCATTCTATGGTGTCCTTGCTCTGATTGCAGAAATCAAATTATTGGTGACAAAAAATGTTGGATTGATGACAGTACCACAGTTGCTTGCGTTAGTTTATTTTTCTACCTTCTGTTGTCCCAGCAAATGTCATTGTATAACATTATTGTTAATTTTTGCTCAATTTTGTATAGTGAAAATTTCTCACGTCTCAGTTATTTTCTAGTTTTAATATATCTATATGTATATCTAAACACTCAAATTTAGTTAGTATTGGTGGATTGTCTCAATTTCACAAAAAATTCAAATTCTGCAAACATCGTATATTTTAAAATAGAATATGCTAATTTTGCGTGGTCTAGAAAACCATTGGGAACTTGAGCCAACATTTCTTAGTGAAATGTTGCATAACTCAAGTTGTGCAGTGTAGCATAATCTAAAATCTTTTGCTAAAAAGTGTTCCCTTTTGGCAATGGAAGTTGGCTGGAACTGGGTGATTGTGGGGGAGGACAGGTAAGTTATGATTTTCCTACCTTCACTATTAATAAAGAAACCTCGTTTCTTTAGAAGTACTGAATGTTAGAGGTGAGGAAAGTAGCCTCCAATGGACTTGAAAATGTGTAATGCTTTAAAACACATTTCCATATAAATCCAATGGACTCAAACATATCTAATGCTTTGGAATAAAGCCCAAAAGGCCCAAAATTATCAATCTAACCCAATGGTGGATTTTATTTTAGTGAATAGAATCATGCATAATATTATATCGTCAAAAATTGATATTATTTTAAATAAAAAGAACTAGAGAGAGAATTTTTATTTTTCAAATTCAAGAGATAGTTAATTTATCTTCTTCACGAGGCTCCTATTTAAGGAGTTAGAGGCAAAGGTTTTAAATAATTATAATTTTTTAATAAATTTAATTGTACTTTTGGTTCTCTTATTTTATAATCTAACCTTTTAGCTCTTCTATTTTCACATTTGTTGTAATGTTGGTCTCAAATTATAATTATTACTCTGAAAATGATTTATAGTCTTAAAAAGGTGATGTTTTTTCACTATACATACTCTTTTCTCTTCAAATTTATAATTGTGGTTATGAATCATCATTTTATAGGTCAAAAGTTTAATTTTAAAATAGAGATATTATTTTTATGAAGGTAAAATATGAGACCATTAGTGCAATTAAACTTTTTTAACAGAGCTCTTTTCTTTTCTGCAATAGATAAGTCTACTAAAAACTAGATAAAACTTTGTTGCGAAAACCGTTTCTTCTCCAACTCTATTTATTGTTCATCTTAGAAGATATGTGATTTGAGATCGTATGGTTAAAGATCACCCTTTACGTTGTTTTCCTCTATCTTTTATTTTTAATAAGTTATTTTCACACATATTTATCTTTTTTGTGATTTTTTTTTTATTTTGTTGCTATAATACTACATTAATTTTTAATACAGTATTTTTATTTTTCCATCTTGTTATGGTGTTCAAAGACGAACCTAGAGGAGGGTAGACATTAGTCCTAGCTCCTCCCGATTCCATCAACCACCCTAGTCCATATATATATATATATATATATAATTTTTTTTAAATAAAAAACTAATTAATATACTCCACATTGAAAAATATATTCTAAAATGTACTTTTTTTCTTTACTTTAGTATGCAACCAAAAGATTTTTTTTTTTTTTTTTTTTTTTTTTTTTTTTTTTTTTTTTTTTTTTTTTTTTTTTTTTTTTTTTTTTTTTTTTTTTTTTTTTTTTTTTTTTTTTTTTTTTTTTTTTTTTTTTTTTTTTTTTTTTTTTTTTTTTTTTTTTTTTTTTTTTTTTTTTTTTTTTTTTTTTTTTTTTTTTTTTTTTTTTTTTTTTTTTTTTTTTTTTTTTTTTTTTTTTTTTTTTGCAATTGCCAACATATATAACTTATATCATTTTAACAACTCCTTACTATTTTACTGATTAATCTATATTATTGTAACAACTTGATCCTATTTTGGAGATTAAATAACAACTTAATTCAATTTTGTTAACAACTCCCTCCTATTTTTTTGTTCTGGATATAATAAATAATAATAATAATAATAATAATAAATAAATAAATTATATTAATGTTTTAAATTAATAATAATACATCAAATTGAATAAAAAAATACATGAAATTTAAATCAGTGATGTCTACTTAAATGTCCTCCAGTTCTACATGTGAATGTACTTATCTACGTTGATATTATATTGTTAGAGTACAACTTAGATGTGAAACTAGAGAACATTTAAATGAACATCGTTAATTTAAATTTCATGTATTTTTTCTTCAACTTGATTTTTTTCTTCAATTAAATGTATTTTAATTGATTTTATTAATATAATTTACTTTTGTTATTATTATTATTATTATTATTATTATTATTATTTATTTCTTAGATCCGGAGAAAAAATAAGATGCAGTTGTTAACAAAATATAATTAAGTTGTTATTTTATCTGTAAAATATGAGAGAGTTTCTAAAACAATATAGATTTATATGTAAAATAGGATAGAGCTGTTAAAATAATATATCACGTTATTTATTTTGCCACATTTACTCAAATGAATTAAAATTGATGTATTTTTTCAATTAGATGTATTTTATTTTATGAATATAATTTTGTTTCTTTTAATATTTTAACATTAATTTATTTATTAAATTAATAATTATTTCTTTGTAAAAGTAAAAAATAAAAAAATTAAAAGGTAATAGATGCTCGCGGGATACGACCTCCTATTGCATAAAAAAACTATGATTCATGTGATCACATGGCGGTGATTCAACCTAAAAAAAGTAGGACAATATATATTTTTGATTGTGTGATATATTGATTAATTTTTTTAAAGAGAGGATATATATATATAATCCGAAAATTATGTTTGTAGCACCCTAAACCCAAATTGAAATAAAAAGTAAAATGCACTAGTTTTGAAAGGGATTCACAACAATCCAATAATAGAGTATAAAAAAAACCTTTTAAAATATAAGACTCAAGACATCACACTTACACAAGGTTGCATAACAATTCTTAATTAAAAATCACTTAACATTGAATATAGTTGAGAAGAAAATCCCTACTTCAAACAAAGAACATTTAGATTCTTCCCTTAGTGGCCTATGCTACTCACTCCATTGAGAGAACCATCATTGGCACATGTGGAATTAATCACTACTCAATTAAACACAATATGCATTTCATTATATTCATCAAGGTGGTAACGTCATAAGTCAACAAGTACAAATCATTAATACATATTTCCAAAGCCATATATGACATTCAAAATTTATCACCATAATACACAAGCTCCAATAGTACAAGATTTTAACTCACAAATAATAATATTAGATCACTCACACACACCACGTAAATTGCAATGCAAATAATTACAACTCATCATATCAATATCAATGGTGGATATAAACAAGACACATAATATGTCAAATTCGCAATTCTACGATAATTCAACTACCACACAATCTTCAAAATCAAATTAAACAACACCCTATAAAAGTTTTTAACTGGTATTCTAACCTTACCAAATTCAAGTTTTCTCATTGTCAATTATTACTCATAAGGCTTCAGCCGTACATAGCGAGTCTCGAATAAATTATGTAAAAAATATGGTTTTCTCGTTTATCTCATTTAATTTACACACATGAATTTGAATTCACTCTCACCTGATACCTAAATTTGACACTTTCATAAGATATAAGGACCAAAATAAGTCCAAAAGCATCAATGAGATGTCGACAACGCGCAACGAACAAGTCCAAAAGCATCAATGAATTTGCAGAGTCAATGAAAGATTAAGAATTTCGCGGGGCATAAAATTAGTGTTACGTAATTAATAAAAATATTAGGCAAAGAAACATATTCAAATTATCGTGAAACAAGTTATTAGAAAAGGTCTCACCGACGTGTTATAGCGTCGACAGGGTCCAACATCAACTTCACCGAAACACGTAAATGAGTAGTACTTTTTTAAAATTTCGACAAAAGAATCCAAAAGTACTATCAGTTTTTCAGGACAATTAACGTATTGGCTGGAATTCGACAATACAGCCACGACTAGGGTAAAAACTCATTTTTTGATTGAATATACAATATATTTTCTAGAATCATAAAATTTATGGAGGCTTAAAATAAAAAATAAGTAATATTAAAATGTGAAGTTGTCCCCATTAGCAACATACTAGATCTGTCATTGATCAGCCACATACTAGATCCGTCGTTGATTATATATATATACAAATGTGAACGTATTTGTATATTCATTTTTTTTTTAATTAGTTTATATTATTTTTTATCGATATATTTTTTAAAACTAAATGAATGAATATGATTTTTTATAAAAATAATCTAAAAAAAAATTCATCAGTGAGACAGCATGCCAATAGACCAATAATAGTTCTTCTATCCCTTTATATACTTTTGACCGGTCATACAAATAATACCTTAGCACAAAGATGAAAGTGTATCTCAAATATATCCTTACTAATTAATATTAATTTTAAATTGAAATATAAATAAAAATAGTCATTGAATATTAATGTATTTAAATTAATTTTTTAATTAGATATATCATCTTATTAACTATCATTTTTATTTATATTTAATCACATACTACACTAAAAATGATTGGAAAGCAAGATGGGGAAAGATTGGGCAAGCTTGCCTGCTTAGTGCTACTTAAGCCTTACATAATTAGGAACTAAGTATATAATTTTGTGTTCTGATATTTCAGAAGAGTAATAATATCAATCTGGTATTTTATATCCTTTGTATTTTAAAATTTGTAGAACTTCAAAATAGAAATATTTTATTTAGTAGAATTAAACTATAAGATAGTTGATAATTAAAAAGTTAGTTTATAACTGATAGATAATAATTGATGATTTATAGTTTTAAAATGTTTGATAAATTTAGTTTTTATAAATATAAAATAATAAAAAAGACATAATTATTTAATTTTAAATATATTTTATCTTGAATGTATTAAAAATAACAAATTATCTTCTTTCTCTTCCTCTCTCACGTTGCTCACTCTCTATCTCTATGTCTTTCTCTTTTGGTATTTCCTGTTTATGAATTTTAAGGAAGAAAAAAATAATAATAAACTTTACAACAAATTCAATTTAAAATTTGAGTAAAAAAAATTTCAATTCTAGACTCCGTAACAAATTTTCAATTACAAATAATTAGACGATGTGACCGGTAAAGAGGTCAAAAATCTGATTGAAAAAAAATACATGACAATAACCTTAATCAAATTGCATTATATGATAAAAGATTTTTTTAAAGTAAAAATGAATTTTTACGATAAATAAATTATAAATTCAAATACTAATTAAAATAACATCTAAAAAAAATTATAAGCTCATATAAAAAATTTGTTAACCAAACAACCACTACAAGAAAAAAAAACGTTTTGCGGCGGTTAAAAAAAGGGTTTGCGGCGGTTGTAACCGTTGCAGTTTGATGTTTGCGACGGTTCTGCAACTGTCGCAGATTCGTGCGTCGGGAGGCCAGTTTGCGACGGTTCACAAAACCGTCGTTCCAACTGTCGCCAACTTTTGCGACGGTTCACAACCGCCTCTAAATATATTTTGCGACACTTAGAACAAACTCAAATTTATTTTTTTCTGCACAATTACGACAGTTATCAACCGTCGCTATATTTATTTTGAGTCAGTTTGAACCGTCGCAAACCTAATAATTTAAAATAAAAAAATATGATACAAATTTTTTCCTATTTTTAATCAATTAAAATAAAAAATATTCATAAATACCATCCACATAATTTAAATACATAATTAATAACTATTGTACCTAAATCCAATTTATATAATTTTTTCAAAACAAATAACACCAATTCATACATTGAAGTTAACTAAAACAACAAATAAAATAGTTTAAATATTCAAAACATTAATTAGTGGAGTAGCTAACAATACAAAACAACTCCATCAAACTTAGAAGTTCATCCAAATATCTAATTAGTCCCTAATGAAGTTGTTCCACGATCATCAGGTTGGTGGCTGGACTCAGATGAACGTCTACTATCTATTGGCGATTCTATGTCCATTGCCTGAAAAAAAAAAGTATATATTAACCTCAATGAATATTGATAAATATTGTCAAAACTAATTAACTAAATTTCTCTTATAGCTATAAGAAACCTTTACACAATTAATATTTTTAATCAAAGACAAACAACTCTCACAAGATTTTTAAATATGTTTGCTATGAAAATAATTTTACCTGTTTGTCTCTAGAATTTTGCATTTGCATCAAGAAAGCAATTTGCTCCTTCAACATATCAACTTCAGAATCCCTTTTCTTAAGCCTATCAATTTCAGCTTGCATTTTCTCCATCTTTTCATTAGCTTCAGAGGAAGACATTGATCTTACAGAGTGAGAAGTAGATGTAGTAATTTGTGATGGTGTTATTCCAAGTCCCATACAACGAACATATCCAGGATGTTCTTTTCCAAACACATTAACAAATGCTTCATTTGGAGAAGGAGTCTTCCCAATTTCAGCTTGCAATTGTTCCTGTGCAAACAGATAAAGCAAACTAAATTCCTCACTATTACCAAAACTAACAGTTGCATCTTTGATTTATAAGGTGGTCAATAACAAATATTTACAATTACATAACACTTCTATTATTTACACTTACATATTTTTCCTTGGCTTCGTCGTTGACAAATGACCCATCAGACTTTTTATGACAAATTGAATACATTTCACCCCTACTGTATTTTCGACCATCTCTCAGTTCCTACAAGTAAACACATGTAATAAGTACATGTTCAATTAAGTATGCAATCAATAGTAGATTGAAAAAATCCTACCAACTCATCCCTCTTCCTTGCAAGCGTCTTAGAGCCTAATGTATGAAGGATCTTTAGCTTTTCTCTATTTGCAGCATTTTTATCAGCCTTCTCCTACAATGATAACAAATGACATAAAAAAACTAAACAATAGAAAACAAATGACAACGCAAGAAAAGAATAGTTACCACTGTATCTGTCTTACGCCTGTATTGGACAAAAATAGTCCAATGGTCTTGATTAATAGAACGTGGATAATTTTGTAGATTTTCCTCCAAAGAAATGTCCCACTTATAAAATTTCTTAAACAACCTACATCGTGCATCTCGCCATTTCTTTCCAAGGCTTGAAAGGATATATTTTTTGTTGTCTTTATCATCGACAACAAATTTTGACTAGCATAATCATAAAAAAAAAAAAAAATTAGTTTACAATCAAAACAATAAAGAATATTCAGTTGTTTATAATTGATACCTGTATTTTATCCTTAAAAATTTCATTTTTTCTTGTCGATGGAACTAGTTTCCAATTGTCGTACATTATAGGAAAATCCTTAAACTTCCTTGCAATTTCACCCAAAAAACCGCCTAACAAACCAGCAGCTGATCCTACCGGTTGCCCATTTGAAACCAGAAGCCACTGGAGAATCAGAAGATTGATGAGCTGAATTTATGTTTGGACAACCAGTTTTATTTCACATTTCTAGTTTCTCCGATTATATCTCCAGGACACAGGTCCAGCATAAATATCATTGACATTGCCACTACTTTACAAGTTTTACATTACTGGAGACCATCATTCAAACACATATTGTTGCCTTCAAAGTTTCAAAGGCAACAAACAATCTGGAAATTATTTTTAAAAGCAAACAAACCAATCTCAAACAAACCAATCATTAACATATATCAAACAATCAAACCAAGAGAACGTTATATCAAACAGACATCGCATACCTGGCCAAGCTTGATTTCTCCTCTATTTGGATTGTAAAGCACATGAATGTTGCAAACCACAACTTTACGAGAATCTGTCAAGCTGCAGAATGTTGCATTTATGTTATATTGAGTAAACAAAGATATCTCTTCAAAAAAATATGAATGATAATTTGAAAAATTAAAAGAAAGCCCATAAGGCTATCAACACCTCAGTCATTAAAAGAAAAGTTGCAAGCATAACACAAGCAAGGCTCAATTAAAATCATCCCCTGACCTTGTGCACCAATCTAAATCTTTATGTAAGCACTCAGCAGCATAAAATATACACTTGTGAGTTATGAACCTAAACAGTGTCCTCATTCTCATAAGATTTAAGGAAACAACAACAAGCTTTTCATCCTCTAATGATAGATGGATACTCTTAATGCTTACTGTAACTAGCTAGTACAGGAACTCACTGGGTTTGTACCCCAATACTTTCTCTTTTCCCCTCAAATTATATTATCAGTTGTCTGAACACATTTGAGTTAAGCATCACAATAAGCCAACATCACTCAACTACAAACCAATCCATATAAAGACACTAAGTTTGGCTACTCTGTTGTTTGTTTTGCTTCTAAATGAAACAATGGCTATTTCATCCCTTTGTGCCCCTTTATAGAAATTTTTACTTTATATACAGCAAGGAATTTTGTTGAAAACTTCAAGTTAGACCATTATGGACAGAGTATTCATTTAGTTTTTTTATTTAATAAAATTATGCAATATATCGTGTTGTACCAGTGCCCCAATTTACAGAAAACAATCTGTGATGCTTTTCATTCATTATGATTAATTTCAAAATTAAGATAACACTTGCCGCACAAAAAAATTGGAACTAAACTGTTAAATGGAACTGAATGATTACCTTTGCAATAGTTGATTTTGTTTCCAAGATGATAAATCACCTTCTTTTACAGAGTAGATTTCGTTTCTCTTCGCTTTCGTTTCTCTTCGATTTCGTTTCCTTCAGAAGTTTTAGGGTTGACAGATTTGGGGGTTTTCAGAAATTTTAGGGTTGTGAAAGGATGTGTACGGGGATAACAAAGCACTAAACGAAAGAGAGAGTGAGGAATGAACTTACAAAATCTGGAAAAATAAAACACGTTTATGCCCTAAACGACGACGGCGGTTGATTAAAACCGCCCCAGGAACTGTCGCAAACTGGCGGCCAGATTAAAAAACGCAACTCGTGTGCTTTATATGGTGTAGTACGGTTGCGGCGGTTGACGAAAACCGCCTCCAAAACCGTCGCGATGTGAAGGTGAAGGCGGTTATTTCAGAACCGTCGCAGGCTAAGTGTCGCAAACTTAAAAAATTCTTGTAGTGAACGATAATTGGATCAAACAAATTTTTAAACTACTTTTATAAATTATAAAGTAACTTACTAATGTTACCAATGACACACAATAGAATTCATTACTCTTTCAAATCTATTATTAAATACATCTAACGTTGGAAAAAGAAAACTACATCTATCGAATTTCCTTTATTTCAAATGGATATCCATCATTACTAACTAAATTAATATTTTTATAGTTTTTACAAATAACCAACATCACAAATTTAATTTGTTTACATGAAAATAGACGTAGATAATCTCTCACTTTAATTGTTGAATGAACGTGACGTGATGAATCATTTTATTAAGTTTAATAAATTTCTTTTTATCATCCCTCGTTTAGCTATTTATTCATCATCCTATCCTATGAGATGATTAACCTTATACATATCATAACACTGAAGACTTGTTATTAAAATAATTAAAATAATCAAAATAATAATGCCACATGTTACTTTTCTGTGAGTGTGTCCAAGACTTGTTACCATGACTTGCTCACGATTTGTAAAAAACAAGAGAGCGATACTTTTGAAAAAAACACCACCTCTCACGGTCACGGAAGCACACGAGACATCAGTGTCGAATACCTGTGGGTTTTTAATGTTTTTTATTTTTATTTTTTTGGATACAATGTGGCTTTTTAATGTTTTAAGTATCCACAATCAAGCCATTTATTCAGGCATTTGGTAGAGCCCCATTAGTCTCACGCATGACATGACCACTCAAAAACCTCTACTTTAAGCTAGCCTTGCTTACATTATTTACTTATTATAAATAGGATTTTTTGGATAATTGGTTACATTTTGTTTTTGTTTTTAAACGTCTACTTCAAGCTAGTCTGTTTATTAATTAAATTAATTAAAATGATATTAATAATTATTTTCTAATTATTTTAATAAGATTTAATTTTTTTCATTTAAAATTATTATGTCAAACTCTTATTAAAAGTTAATACTATGATATGTCATGGACAATAATTAATTACATTAAGTTTATATGTTTAGATCCACAGAAAGTAATGTAATAATAAATAGACAATTTCTGTTAATAAGCTATCTATACTTTTCAAAAGTTTCTGCGACATAGGAGAGTAAGGCATGCAAGGAGCTAATGAGCCATGCAATTAAAAATAAATAAATAAATGTTCTCCGTCTTAAAATGAATTCACATAAAAAAAGTAAAATGTTTTTAAAAAATATTTTTTTTCTATTTTAATATAATTGATTCATAAAAATAAGTTTTTGTGTAAAATAATTGATAATTTCAATTTACTTTTTTTAATTAGACATTTGAAATAATATTACTTATAAAATAATTGATCATTTCAATTTACTTTTTTTTTAATTAGACATTTAAAATAATATTACTTACATCATTTTCAATGTAATATTTTTTATTATACATTTATGATATTGATAATTCACCAATATCTAACAAAAATAATTTGGTAAAAATAATATTATCTCTATTTTATTTATATATTTTTTTAATATGTGCGAAATAATAAAATAACTAAATTATTTTTGACATAGGATGTATTTTTTTTAAGGTAACTTTAATTATTAATTTATTTATATTACCTTCAATTATTACTATGTAGGTTTTTTCCAAAACAATAATTATGCTTTACATTTATTACAACAGAAAACAAATTAATAAATATAATTTTATAAAAAAATTATTCACTTTCTTTTAATTATTACTAGGCAAGGCAATGGGGGGGACGCGGGGACGAATTTTGTCTCTCCTACACCCAAGAAGTCGAGAAAAACCCGCATTTGCATCCATTTTTATTGGGTGTGAAATTTAAATCTTCGTCATTACCCGTAACATGGTTCGATTTATTTTGTCCGCACCCACTCATATATTATATAGGTGGGGGACGAACATCAAAACCCAAAATCTGCCCCCGAGTTTTACTATCGAAGAAATTCACATCCACATTAAATGAAAGTGGGTTTCCCCTCCTAAACTACGATAGATTCAAATGGGTATCCACACGTGGGTGCAGATTGTATTGTCATTTTTAACTATTATATTTTTTTAACGATGACTTATTTGATGTACCACTTTTATAAGTGGTCTATCGTGGACATGTCTTAAAAATTAAAGCCGACTATTGGTTAGGGCTCCAAATTTTTGTTATAAAATAATAAAATGAATGTGAGTTTATTTTTCTTTATACATATTTTTTATCTCTACCAAATTATGATTTTTTAAGTTTAGTTCTTAAATTTTTTTTTATTCACTTAAAATCTCTATTTTGATTTTATAGAAATTTTTTTGTGACTAAAAATATAATTTTTTTTTTAATAAAAAAACAGTTCAAAATAAGGACTATAAATGAATACAAAAGTTTTAAGGATTAAAAAGTTGAGAATTTTTTCATAATGACTAAAATAAAATTTTTAAATTTTTTTATAGGACCTAAAATTTATTTTATCCTTTTAATTATTTAAAATATGTTTTTTACAAAGAGCTTACTTTTAAGATTAAAATAACATCTCTAAAATGTTATAGACGATCTATTGAAAATCATCAAAAATTATACCATATTCATTAATACTTTTCAAAAGTAACAACTCGTGAATTTTTTTATTTTTATGAATAAAACTATTACTTAATTTATATCAATTCAATATATAATACATTTTTTATTTTATTTTAATCAAATCAAAATCATATAAATAAAGATTATATATATATATATATAAAATATCTTTTTTTTAAACTAACCAATATATTCTATATTAAAAAATATATATTAAATTGTCATATTGTGACCTTCGGAAGGTCGCATTTCTGTCATGCGACCACTTGGATTTTTTTTATGCAATAGAAAGTCGCATATCGGAAATGCGACCATCTATTACCTTTTAATTTTTTTTATTTTTAATTTTTACAAAGGAATAATTGTGCCCAAATAAATATAATGCGGTTGAGTAAATGTGTCAAAATAAATAACATGCAATATTATTTTAACAAATCCTTTTTATTTTCATATAAATCTCTAAATGTTCTCGAGTTCCACATTTAGGTTGTTTTCCAACAATATAATAACAGTGTAGATAGGTACATGCAGATGTGGATTTGAATGACATTTAAGTAGATATCATTAATTTAAGTTTATGTATTTTTTTCTTTTTCAATTTGATGTATTTTTTTTATTCAGTTTAATGTATTTTATTTGATTTTATTAATATAATTTACTTTATTATTATTATTTTATTTTATTTATTTATTATATTTGGAGAAAAAACAGGAGCAAGTTAATAACAAAATAGAATTAAGTTGCTATTTTATCTTCAATATAGAATGTAGTGATTGAAATAATATAGATTGATGTGCAAAATACATGAGAGAGTTGTTAAAATAATATAAATTTATCTGCAAAATAGTACGAAATTATTAAAATAATATAGTAAGTAATTTATTTTGACACATCTATTCAACTATATTAATTTTAATTTTTTTTAATTTTAAATATATTATATTTAATTTTATTAATATTATATTAAAATTTTAAATTATTTATTAAATTAATAATTATTCTTTTATAAAAATAAAAAAATTTAAAATGTAACATATGATCACATCCGGAAGATGGATGTAATCTCTTTGCCTAAAAAAATAATCATTCAAATAGTCGCAGAAGATGCGACCTCATAAAGATAAAATAAATAGAATATTTTAGTATATATTTTTTAATAATCAATATATTGACTAATTTTAAATAAAAAATATATTAATTATTATAATTATAAAAATAAAAATAACTATTATTATTTACTTTTAATATACGACATACGTGGTCGTTTAAATTTTTTATTTTAAAAATCTGATTTATAGTCAATATTACATATTAAATTTTACTTCTTTTACTACATATATAAAAAATTAAACAATAGAGCGTAATATATAAAATAAAAAGTCCTAGAAAGATGAGGGAGCAATTATGGATGATGGGGTGAGTTGAGACAGCGACATGTTAAGCTGTTACCCAAAGCAAAACCAAAACCCAAAAAATGAAAAAGCTGAGGCAAAAGATACTCGGAAGTTGAAGACTAGAACTTACTCATTTTTAGGTGACACTGTTTATTATTGGGTTCTGATGCTACCAGAAATACCTATAGTTAGCAAAACTTGTGTCACCTTTACAAATCAGACAAGTAACGCCAAGACAAATAAATAAAGAAAAGCAAATGAGCCAAAATCAGAATACACATTGGCCGAAAATTGATCTTGGAATGACCCTTATTACGGGGAACTCAAAAAAAGCTACTAGAAAATCAGATTCAGTAACAGTAGATAGAAAAATAAAAAGTGGATTTGGAATTTTGTAGAACAAATCGATGATTTAGTCTCTAAAATTAGTAATATTTTTTAAATCATAAATTTAATTTAGTGTTCCAAATTGTTTTGATTTAGAATAATATCATTAATTTTTTGAAATTTATATAGTTTGATAGTTTCCTACAAATTTTGAGATGTTTGGTTGTTGGGTTTTGATTGTTGTATAATGCAGATGATATTTAGCATATGATGTCCATAACTTTTGATCTTTTTATGGTGTTATTGAAACAAATGCAGGATTCCAATAAAAACAAAAGTTAATCGTGAAACAGACAGAATATATACTAAAAGCAAAAGCAACAAAAAGACACTCTCGTGAGATGTGTCCCTTGTTTGCAGTGTGTGCATAATGAAATCACTGCATCACCTTTTTCCTTCTACACTGCCCAAAAAACAAACAAAGCCTATTACCTTTTCCCTCTCCTCTCATACTATTATCAACTCTTTCTTTTTTGCCTTTAATTCCTCCAACTTTTCTTACATCTATGCATCTATCTATATTACCACCTCATCTTCTTCTCCTTTGAACCCAACAAAACATGCACTTTCATAAGGTAATTGTTTTTGTTTTTCTTATTGTCACTTTCTTAGTATGTGGAGAAAAAGAAGAGCCTTTAGTTGTTGGTATGAACAACAAGCAACAGAGTAATAAGACAGAGAAAAAACAGAGTCAAAGGAAGCATGAACACCAACGTTCAAATCAACCATTTGGTGTTTACTTATCACAGATGAGGAAAGTTCCTAATGCATCAGACCCTCTTCATAATCGTTGAGTTATAAATCATAGTTTCATTATTTATAAAGTGAGTTAAGGTTTGTAAATGTGCAAATTTGAATGTGTAGAGAGTGGTAATATTGTAAAATTCTTTGTTGAATTTTTCAACCATGATTGGATGCTGTTTTCTTCGAAGTTTATTAAGCAATATATATATGGTGGCTACTTAATTAGCATTTTTATCAGTTAGAAATTAGCACTTTGATCCTATGTATGCAGTTTATACATGATGTGTAAATTTTGAACATATAGTATTATAGTTGGCTAAGTTAATGTGTACTTCTTCCATCTCAAAATATAACCAAAAGCGGATTAAAAATTATTTATATATTTGACTCAAATTTTTGACAGATAAATTTTCAAACGGATGATTAATGTTTAATTATTTAATGTGTCCCGTTTTATTTGGCTAGTGTATTAATTTCTTGTATTCTTTTTTTCCTTTACTCTGTCCAATCTAGATTTCTACTGGTTAGTTACTTAATTTTATTTATTTTTAATTATTATTATTTTGATAATTTATATTTATTTGTTTGTTTTTGTTTTTTTTATCTTTCGTGTAAAATTTGTTTTTGTTTTTAATAGAAGAATAAACTTATATAATTTTATGAAAAATAAATGACTAAATCGATTATTAAGTACAAAATAAAAGACAAATAAAAAATAAAAAACTAAATGAATTTGAAAAAAAAAAGATTAAAAAATCAAAATAAATATTAAATAGAAGATAAATAATTAAAATTATATTTAAATTTCATTTTATAACTAACAAGTGTTTGTCTAAATTATATTAATAACATCATTTTGTTGAAATTTTAAGATGTAATTTTTATCAAAATCACAATAATATATGGTAATATTTTAAAAAAATAACAATGATATACTGTACTTTTTTAAAATTTCACCGTTAAATGTACATTATTTTTATTTTTATTTATAAGAAAAATAAATTAATACAAATTAATATATTTAATCTAAATTCATATTTTTGTTTTGTTTTTATTAAAAACAAAAATAAATTAACAAAAATAAATCTAAATTCATCAATTTTTTTACATTAATTTTATTAACTCACGTTTTATTTATAAATAAGAGAAGAGGAGTACTAACTTGTGAATTAGGAATGCTATTCTTAGAGGCAAAAGGCATGCATAAAATAATAATTGTTTGACCGGTCTTGGGTCCCTTATGTATCGCGAAGTAAATAAGACAAAAAGGAAAACACATTCACACAAGAGTAAACACATTTACAAAGATCAAATTGTGAACTTTCTAACACAATTTTATATAAAAAATTATAAATAAAACTAACTCTATGTAGTTATAATAATAACAATAATAATTATTTTTTCTTAACACTACTCAATATGAGATTTATATAAGTACCGAGTTTTACACAATAATAAAAGATAAGATAGTCTTCAAACATCAATATTTTTTTATTAATTCAATTCTTCAAACATCATAAGACACCCCAAAATGCATTTGTGTGGAAATATCAAACAACTAGAATAGATATTTTTGCATTTGCTGTTTGTAATATACTTTTACAAGTGTCATGTGTGAAGTTGTGTGATTTTTCCGAAATTGAATCTGATGCAGCAGCCTCGTATGTTAGCAGTGGGGTATCCCACTGTAGTTGCATGCCCGAATATAAATAGCAGAGACGATATGAAAGAAAAGATAGAATGACAAAAAGAAAAGAAAAGAAGAAATAAATTGAAGTGTTTATTCGCTTTACCAAATTCTTGGTGCAGCTAGTTAGAGTTACTAGTTTGCTACTATATCCTGACTATATAGTAAATATGACTCTGAAATCTGTTCAGAAAATTCTCCTAATATTCTCAATGGAGAACTTTCTATTTGAATGATTCACCAAATTTGTGAATCCTATTTATACTACACAACAAAGGACTATTTTGGCCATATTAAATAAAAAATTTATATAATTAGACTCTATATGATTATATGTCCTCACACAAATCTTCTTTATATATATAAAAATAGATTTTACATCCAGTTATGATATGTTATTAAACATTGTGTTATCTCATTTAAATATTATCAAATAAAAAAATTTGATGTGAGACATCTAACAAACATTATATTTTTTTTATTATCTTACCTACAATTTGTTTTTAGCACAAATTTTATTATATTTTTTTCATATAACATTTTGTACAACTATTCATATTACTTATTCGACATTCATTACTTATTCATCATTATTGATAACAATTATACATCCATCATTATTGATAACTATTCTTATTTTTATATGATTTTAACTCTCAATTAATATATTGGGTCATTTTAAAGATTTCTCAACAGATAAATACATAACTATAATCGGTGTAAGTTATTTTATATTTCGAAATAGGAAGACAATGACATATACGATCGTTTGTATGCTTTCAAACTTTTTTTCTTTTAGATAAACAAAAAGTGTGATAAGTCTTACATTTTTGTAGTTTACCTCTTGGTTTATCAACAAATAAATACATGACTATAATTAGTGTAACTTATTTTATATCTCGAAATAGGAAGAAAATGGCTTATATATCATTTACATTCTTTCAAACTTTTTTTCTTTTAGATAAACAAAAAGCGTGATAATTTTTATATTTTTTAGTTTACATCTTTGAGCTTTAATTCTATTTATATACTTCGATAGAAAAAATTATATGTCATCTGAAATATTGATATATGATTATGTATAGTTATATACTAAAATATATTTTTATGGCTTATATTTCATAACATAGTATATGTATGGTTATATACGTTGAAACTTAAAAAATGTATGATTATATAAGTTGAAACTTGAAACATGTTTTTAACACCAATGCACATTCTTTAAATTTTAGTGATAGTATTTTAGTGGCTTATTTTCATGTCTATGAGATAGACCTATCCCACATTTTTACTTTCTACAATTATTTAATTTCTTCAAATTGAATATTACATAATATCATTACTGAGAAAAAAAACTCTTTTAATGAAAAATAGTTATTTTTGACGAGATCTATAAAATATACACATCTATCACATGTGACTTGTCAGATAACTAAAATTAATATTTAAATCAAATAGAGATATATAATTATACCATTATTGATATGGACTTAGAGAAAAATTTATGTATTTTCTGAAATATTGATATTGTTATGTACAATTATATACTAAAATATATTTTTAACTTTCTTTAAATAGTAAATTGTTTTTTTTTTGGGACAAAATAGTAAATTGTTTTATCACGAGAAAAAAAAAACTATTTTTCATTACTTTCAATTTATGTCAATAATTTATATGATAATATTTTACTTATCAATATTCCGCACAATTATTTCAGGTAATGGTGAGTAATGATTCATTTTCTCTCTCTTCTTTTTATTATGCATTTTTTGATAATATTATTATTTATTTCTCATTACACTTAAATTATGACAATCAATTACACTTATGAGTAATATTTTACACTTAACAATCATTCTTTATTATTCATGCATAATGTAATGATCTCATACGTTGAAAATTCAATTACTCATTTAATTTAATGACAAAAAACTATCGAACCACTCATAAGTATTGTCACGAATGTAACCCTTGGTATTATTTCTCTATTTTGTTTTATCAGTCTCTCAGCATAATGTTTTATTTATTTATTTTTTGATACAAATTATTTTCTTTTCTTTAACTAATATATATTATTTTCGATCTGTCGAACACTTTCAAATTCTTAAACTATAAAAT
Organism: Cicer arietinum; assembly: GCF_000331145.2. Taxonomy (NCBI): domain Eukaryota; kingdom Viridiplantae; phylum Streptophyta; class Magnoliopsida; order Fabales; family Fabaceae; genus Cicer; species Cicer arietinum. The sequence continues at coordinate 62,701,911 of NC_021163.2, forward strand.
GATTTTTTTATACGATCTTTAGCATTTTCAGTTCATTTATTCCTTATGTTTTTTCAATTCAAACCATCAATGCATCGTGAGTATTATTTCAAAAACATTTTAATATGTGTAAGAAAAAATGTTAAAAATTTAAAAATTCCTACGAAACATATATACTTTAATAAAAATAAAGCTTACGATTATCAGTTATATAACTAATTATCTTATAAATCATGGTTAACATTTTATATTCATGCACTAATATATATCACTTTATAAAAAAAATTAAATTTAAACCCACGCAAACATATTATAGTTTGAATTAGATGCATGATTGATATTCGTGTGAGTCACACTACATATAGTTTATTGCAATTAATTGTTTATATAAATTTCTTGACTTATAAAACCAAAATAGCCTTTGTCGAGTAGTGTAAATAGGATTCACAATTTTAATCAATCAATCAAAATACAATGACTCTCTAACAATTAAAATTCAACCATTTAAACTTTAAAGTACATTTTATTAAAAAAATCAATTTTGAAATTTAAATTATTTGATTTTGATCCCATAGTTAATTGGGATGATATAAATGCGTGTAGTCATCACCATTATTGTAAATGTTATATTATTTCTCTTAATATTTAATTAATAATTCTTTCGTCTCACATAATTAACTAATATGATTATTTTATATTAATTAAAAAATTAATAAAATAAGAGGTAAAATGGTGATTCAACTAAATTATCTTAACAAGTAATAGTCAATTTACTATTATCATTAGCATAAATAATACAATAGATAGAAAAAAAAAATTATATAATATTTTCTTAGAATGGTTGGCTTATTGGTTATGTCTAGAGATTAAGAGCTCTTAAAGTAGATCTTTGAAACATATGATTCCTCAGTTTTTTTCATCATGAAAGTACGATGAATTGACATCAATCGCAGAGAAACAAGTTTTCTTGAAATAATGGTGGATTTAAACACGTATTTTAATATCATGGAGACTAAATTATCTATCTCTAAACGTTGAATTTCGAGTAGTCACAAGTCTTCAGCTTAAACAATATATCATTGATATTTCTATTTGTGATTAAATAAATTATATTTAAAAATTTATTTTTACAAATACTATCATAGAATCCTTATGCCATGAATAAGATTCATATTTTCCCCAATCTTTTATATATGTATCTCCAAAATTTTGTACCATGCATCCTTATCTGTATCTTCCAGTTCATCCTCATGTAAAATATTAGATTGCTCCATAATATTATTAGTAAAAACTTTAAAAAAAATTCCTTCTCTTGTTTTACCAATTTTCTTCGAAAATTTGAATTGTCCGAATCACATATTTACAAACATTGGAATATTTGAAACTTTCGAAATCCAAAAATAAAATAAGCTTCAAAATTTTGAAATTTTCAAAACATTAATTTTTCAAATCTTCAAAAGTTTCCATGGATATGAAACTTTCGAAGTTTATTTTTTTTTCAAAATTTTGAAACATTCGAAATGCAAAAACCTTCGATACTTACTAACAATCTGAAAGTTTCGAAATGTAAAATTCACAAACATGAAATTTTTCAGTTTTGAAACTTTGGTATTCATGGAAAATTCCGAAATTATTTCGAAAAGTTGGGTAACAATACGAAAATTCCGAAATATATTTTTTTAGTAATAAATTAATAGTAATAAATAGTAATAAATTAATAGTAATAAATTAAAAGTAATAAATTTATAGTAATAAATTAATAGTAATAAATTTCATATATAATTTCAAAAATAGTAATAAATTTAATTACTAATAATATTATAAATTTATTTTTTAAAATAAAATTTTAATTATAATAAACAACATATATTTTTTTAAATAAATTGAAAATTTCGAAAGTTTCGAATATTTTGAAATTTTCAAAATTGAACTACAAAAATTTAAAAGTTTTGAAAGTTATGTGTTTCAAAAGTTTGTAAGTTTCGAATATTATGTTTCAGAAATTTCAAACTCATCAAAACTTTCGAAAGTTTTAATGCTTTCGGGAGAATCACACTTCAGAACTTTTAAATTTATCTAAAGAATTCTATTTATTTTGATCGAACCAAAAGCTCTAATACTAAATGTTAAGGGAAAGGAGATAGAAAAATTTAAAGAACAGAGTCAAATATACAAATATGAAATGGAAACAGCAAAAATAAAGGAAAAAATTACCGTTCTCCGGTGGCAAAGAAAGATCAATCTTATGTATTTTTTTTTTTTTTTTTATAAGACCTAAACTTCTTAGAAATATATGATGTTCTCCAACGTTAAGAATAAATAATAGTTTTACAATGGTAGCCTTGGCTATCCCACTTTTTAAACATATTGGTATCTTTATATATTTATCTATTTTAAATAAACTTATTTTTTAAAATAGAGTAGAAAAAAAACTAAAAATATATTATTTGATTGATTAATTTATACGTTTTATTTTGACTTTTTGAATCTCTATGCAACTATAAAGAAATAAACCACACCTGTAAATTTGTAATTCACTTTTTTGGAAGTGTTGTGTATGTCCAAACAAATATATACTTAATTTTATGGTAAGGGAATGAAATAGTTGTAGTTCTTTCTTTGTCATATATTAAAGTATGAAATAAAATATATATAAAAAATTAATCTATATTTTAAAAAATAAAATATAAATACAAATATATAAATTTTCTCTTATTTAATAATATTACCTTTTCTATTTTGAAATAGGTGACCAAAATACTTATTAACAACTTTTTAATCCATAGTTAAAAACTCTTTAAAATAGGTGACCAAAATTAATATTTTATATAAATTTTATCAATTTGAATGATGAATTTAATATTTTATAATTTAAAAATCGATACTTCCATTTTAACAAGGAATTAATTTTTATACATTATTAATAAAAAGGTTGTATACTATCAATTAATAATAATTATTTGTTATTAATATTTAATTTTTTAATAATTAACTGTAAAATCATCTGTATAATTCGTCAGAACTTGTAAAAATGAAATTTATTATAAAAAACTGAAATAGTAAAATATCGCATCCCTCACCATAGCCCACAAGACGAGCAAAACCAATTTAACCAAACTAAAATTAGAACCCATTCCTCTCTTAACAATCTCAATTCATTTCAAATTCAAATTCAAATTCAAATTAATCACTTGTTAACAATGTCCGACCCGGAAATCAAACCCGAACAATACTCCATACCCGTTCCACCACCATCAACGGAGGCTCCACCACTGCAACCAAACCTTACCGCCTCCTTCAGTATATGGCCTCCCACACAGCGCACTCGGGATGCCGTCATAAACCGCTTGATCCAAACATTTTCCACTCCCTCAGTCCTTTCTAAACGCTACGGCACATTGTCTGCCGACGAAGCCTCCACCGCCGCACATCAGATCGAGGAAGAGGCCTTCTCCGCCGCCGGTACCTCCTCTTTCTCCTCCGACGATAACATTTGGATCCTCCAGGTCTACTCTAAGGAGATCAGCAAGCGCATGATCGATACTGTTAAATCCAGAGGTTCGCTAGCCGATACCAACGCTTCCTCCGACGTCGATCCTTCCCTCGCCGAAGACGCCGTCGCTGTTTCAGACTCATGATTACTCATCCGGTTATAGCATTTTAGGGTTCGTAAATTGAAGGATTAGTAAATTCTGTTATGTTTTGATTCTGATACTGCTAGTTTTCGTTTATCTGCATTTTGTGAAATTGAAGGAATCAGAGAATGTAGAGTTACTTAGAGTATTCAATTTGTGTGAAAAGTGATATCTGTTCTAACTCCATAGTCTTTTTGTGTTCTTCATTTGTTGCATAGAAGTTTGTGCTAATTGTAATCCATTTATTCATTCACATTGTGACGATGGATATGAGAATCTGAGATAATTCAGTGCTTAGTGATGTTGATTTCTCCTTTTTTGCGTGTCAATTGATTTGTCTTATATTAACAATCAAATTGAATCCCTTTGTAGTTCTAGCTTATAGGAGCTTTGGTTTATGAAATGGAAAGTTCAAATGTGATACATTGATTATTGTAGATTGGTATGAAACTTCAATGATGACCAACATTGGTCTCTAGAAATAAACTTTACTGTCTTCTCTTCAGTAAAAGCAAGAGAAAACATTCTTGGGTGTTTTAAAATTTAATTCATTTTGATTATGTCACCTACTCAGGTGAGGTGTTAGTTGTCATGTTTGGGACGATTTTCAACTATTGATCTACAATCGATTGTCTATTGTAGAAATTTTCAAAAAGAAAAAGTGAGAGGTAGGAAAGAATATTACCTTTAATGGAAATTATTGATATTAGATGCAGATGTATATTTTAATTTCTCAATTATGAACTTTTAGTAAAAAGGTTTATATTGTATTTAATTATTATAATAAATAAATAAACATATTGGTATTGGTGTTGGTGTTTTATGTTTTTGACATATACTAAACATTAACTCACACTTATCATCAAAATCCCTTCTTCCCTATCCCTAAAAACTAACACACACTTTTCTTAGCTCCCAGCATTAATGATGGATGTAATGTCTATTATGTTGCCATGGTTCGTGTACATTTTGGTTGTAGCAACTTATTGTGGCAGAGGAGCTAAAGACATTTTCATATTGGGTGGACAAAGCAACATGGCTGGTCGAGGAGGTGTTATTAATGGAAAATGGAATGGTATTGTCCCACCAGAATGCAATCCAAACCCATCAATTTTAAGTCTAAGTGCAAAACTCAAATGGGTGGAAGCCCATGAGCCTCTTCATTCAAATATCGATGTGGGAAAGGCTTGTGGTATTGGGCCTGGGCTTGCTTTTGCAAATGAAGTTGTTCGAAGAAAAGGTGGTGTTGTGGGTCTTGTCCCTTGTGCAGTTGGTGGTACGAGAATTGAAGAGTGGAAACGTGGGTCGAAATTGTATAATGAATTGGTGGGACGATCCATTGAATCAGTGAGGGATGGTGGTGGAAGAATTAGAGCACTTGTTTGGTATCAAGGTGAGAGTGATACAGTTAGAGAAGAAGATGCTAATGCATATAAACATAGAATGAAGAATTTTATTTTGAATCTTCGCTCAGATCTTCATCTTCCTTCACTTCTTGTAATTCAGGTTAGCCTTTCTTTTCCCTTCCTTTACCTAAAATGAGACTTTAGTTTCAATGTTTCACAATTTTCTCCACAACAAAATTTGGATTTTTACTTCTTCTAATGCATCATATTCATTAATGATATAAGATTACATTTAATGAATATAACTTGTTGATTTGGACCAAAAATTATGGATTTTTGAAGAATAGATTTACATTTAATGAATAAAGTTGGAGTGCAAAATTAGTGCGTTAACTGTAGTTCTACACTATTATTTGACTATTTCTGTCACATTGTATTATACAGTTTTAAAACAATTTTACAATGTCTATATATTTACTTTATTCTCATCAAATTGAAAAAAACTGTAATAGCTTTTTTTATCATCTGATTTTATTCGAATCAACAATGAATGAATATGACATGTTATAAAAATAAATCTCAAATTATATTTCAAAGAAAAATCTTGAAAATTGTAAAATAGTGAAACTAAAATTTCAAGTTTAAAAATGAAGAGACTAAAATCTTAATTAAGTCAAAATAAAAGAAATCAATTTGAATTTAAACCTATTATTTTTTGTATCAATAATAATACTGAATTTGTTTTTTTTTTTAGAAAATAATTCAAACACTTTATAGGGGCACACCTTTTTATTTGAATTTCAAATTTCAAACGAGCATGAAGCGTGAATATACCAGTAAACAAATAGGACTCGTGACGTTATTTTAAATTTTTGGCGATTAGCCCGTTATCGTTCAAAAAAGTGTATGGAGGTCCAACTAGTTTAATAAATGGGCCCAACTTACCAACTTGCAATAATTTTTATTTTTAAAAACAGCAATGTAAAATTCATACAAGTAGAATGTTGTCACTTTAATTCTTGAATCACATAAAAATTCAAATTAGACTTCAAATTTTTAAAGCGTCACTCAATATAGTAAATAACCGCATATTTGTCTCATTATTTTAACAATACATTGTATCTTGTAGAGATTTTTTGGTAGTAAATTGTATGTTTAAGAATTATTTTGATTATTTGATGAAAAAATTACTTATTTTAATCTTACTATAGTAATTTCTATCAATCAATAACTATACATTAATTACATTGATATCTATTTCTAACATTGATCGGACAAATGTTGATAAAACTATCATGAATATTTTTGTGTATTCAACTATTTTTTGCTTTTCTAATAGTTCCTTTATATAGTTTATTATTTTTCTACAATTTATTTTCTATATCAATATTTTTTTTTTTTAAAACAACGAAAGGGGATATTGTTATTAAATTGGAACTAGTGAACATTTTTTAACCGTTTTAAATGAGATTTGATGTTTTTCTATTAAGGTTATAGTATTAAATTCTTATAACTAAACTCCAAAGTGTTTTTTATTTCAATTAATTAAGTGAAAGCGATATGAGACTAACCAAGAAACTCTCTTTTCAACACTTAGTCATTTATTGAATGAAACTCGTGAATTCTACCTTTTACGTGGAACACATTTCCAAAGTGATAATATTTACAGAAAAAAGGTAGAATTGAAGTGAGAATTAAATAAACCAGCAGTTAATTTGTCTTATGAATGGAAGTAACAAAATAACTATCTTTCTCAAATTCAATTAGAAATTTTCAAAAGGAATATAATTCTGTCTCAGTGTTTGTTTCTCTTCAAATTATAGAATTAAGAGATATGGGAAAATCCCCAAGAAAACAGATTAAAAAAATACCCGAGAGAGATAAAGTGATAATTATATTCTTCTCTTTATAAGTTAATTTTATAAGAATTAATTAATATTAACATTAATACGACAGAAGAGAGACATTCTTTACGGTATAAAACCAGTGCACAACAAATGAGACTTCGAGTTGGAAACAAAATTTAAAGAGAAGACCATATCTTGGCAACAAATTGAAGAAATATGATTTAAAATGGGCATGATTAATAGTCATTATGTTATTTAACAATGAAGTTAAGAAATAAAGAAAATAAGGGCACTAAAATGATTGCAATGCAGGTAGCAATTGCATCAGGGGAAGGCAAGTTTATAAAGAAAGTGAGAAAAGCTCAACTAGGCATCAAACTGCCTAATGTCAAATGTGTTGATGCCAAGGGATTGCATCTCAACCTAGATAAACTCCATCTTACAACAATGTCTCAGGTTCATTTGGGCATCCACTTAGCTCATGCTTATTTTGCTTCCAACATCCATCACTTTAATTATACACAACTTAGCTAGTTGTTGCATTTATCTCGCTAGCTAAAAATCCAACTTATAAGTCCAAAGATATTTCTCTTTATAAACTCTTATAAAGTGTCATCTATTTTTAATGTGAATTTGGATTCCTTCCAATATATGCATTTGACAGTCTCACAATTCAGATAATTAGACTAAGATTAACAATTCACGTTTTGACTTTGTAAATTTATTTCGATCTCGATAATGCATGGTGTTTTAGTTTGTAATTTATTTTTGTTGGGACGGATGGACTACCATGCCTCATTATGTATATTCAATTTATCCATAACATTTATATTAAAATAAAAGATTACAAAATATGTGTGAAAAATTCCATAAATAGTTATTATACCTAAAAGAAAATAGAATACTCAATTATAAAGAAATGGAAATGCACAATTTCCAATAATTTTTTTTTTTATCTTTAATACACTAACATGTGTACCAACTAAATTATCTTTTTTCAGCAGATTTGGAAATGAGAAAATGCTGATTAAGTGACATACCGCACCATACGCCATTGCACCACAACCATGTTAAGGAATGTATTAAGGTCCATCACGTGTGAAGAGCTTGTAAAATCAAGTTATCAATGTCACTTAGTTTCTAAAAATTATGGTTATTAATTTAAAGTGAAGTTGAGTAAATAACTAAATACTATCTATGAAAACAAGATTTTTTATTTGTTAGAGTCATGTAGGTGAAAATGACAGGAGACATAGTAGGCCACTTTGAATTAGACCGTACAAGATCAGAAAAATAATTGCATTTTTCGAAGGTAAATATGCATTTTTGGATCATAGCAATTTCATATAAAGGCTCTGTATTTAATAATTATACGATTGACAGATTGTTCTGGAGCCCAGTCAGTAAGTATCAATGTCTCTAACCGTATTAATAAAGATAGAATCTTTGCATTTTGTGGTCGTGTTTTGAAGTTTGAAATTATTTTCTAAGTAAATGTTTAGATTTAATTTACAGTTATTTTATATTTCTAATGGCTTTAGTCCAAGTAGTTATTCATGGGTTACATGCATTTTCATGTTGTCCTAACATTTTTATGAAGAAGTAGAAGTCTGTTTTTCAGTCACATAAATACAATTTAATTGATATTTGCAACAACATTGATATATAGGGGCTTAAATTCAAACTGATTGAGAAATAAATTTAGCTGCACAATTAAGGTAGGTTTTTATATAGCAATACCTAATATGCAGAATTTGTGGAGTAGAAACAACATTGGCTTATTATATTTATGGTTTTCAAATATTTATTTTCATAAATTTTTGTATTAATTTTCAAATTATACTTTAGACTGTGATATTTTAATATTCCTTGTGCATAAGCATAATTTTAAAACCCTTAAATAAAATAATAAACAATTTAAAGATCGTTAAGTACTAATTTTTGATACACTTTAAGTGTTAGGTTTGTCTCTGCTTTGACTTATGACACCATAATTTTGAGAAGAACAACACTTTAGTTTCAAAAAATTACAGTATGAAATGTGATTTCACTAAACTCATCACAAATTTTAATATGTATTAAGTCATTTTGCACATGATTTGAAAAAAAACTCATCACCAATTCACTAAACTTATCATGTGTTTGTAAAAAAAAAATATTTGTATCTGCAATAATAATAATAATAATAATATTTTTTTAAGAAACTAAAATATATTAATACTAGTTATTTAGATTGCAAATGTTACCCAAAAAAGAAAATAATACACAAAGATTAAACAATAAAGAGTATAAAGATCTAAATAAAATCCCACTGTTCAAATAGATATCACATTTCATTATAATTATATATAATTCTCTTTGTTACCATGAATCACAGTAAGAACTCTTGATCCAAGCACGATTTAAACTCTTGATAACCATTTATTGTTTAAACAATCATATCATCGAATGTGCTTATAAAAAAAATAGTTATGGAATGTATTTAAATTATAAAAGAAAAAACACAATAAAATGTATTGTTTATTAATGATTTTGGTTTTTGAATGTATTTTTAGTTAGCAACTTAGTAGTTTAGTCATCCGACATATTTCTTTCGTTAATAAATTTAATTCTTAAAATATAATTTTTTTTAATAAAAATATATATTTAATGATATACTTATAATTTTAATATATTGAGATTATATTAACATCGTTTCACGTAGTTGATTAAAAAAAAGACTTTTTACCTACTTTTATATTTAGGAATATATAAAATTATGCCAAAATTTTCGTCTTTGCAAATGTAACCCCATTTAAAAAAATCGAAAAACATTACTCATTCTAGACATTGAACATAAAAATAAAGAGACTATAGCCTTCTAGATCTAGATAAAAGAACCAAATTAAATAACGTGTCTATTAATATTAGACGAAACTTGAAGCTTAGATTGAGATGGTAGAAGTAGCCACTTCCTACAAGACGTGTCTATAGCTAGCCTTCAACAAAATAAGGAGCTATGTCTATCCTACTATCAATATACATAGGAACTAATTTGGAAGCATATATTGAATCATGTTCATTAATAATAAATTTTAAATAACCAAATTTAAATAATTAATAAATTTTAATTAATGATAAATTATAAAAAAAAATTAAATTTTGATTTTTATGTATTGTTAGTGTAAAAAGTTATATACACTTAATAAATTAATAAATTATGATCAATTAACTTTATATGAAGTTAAAGTAAAAATCAAACATTATGTTTATATAAATTAAATTTGTAAATGAATGCATGGAGTTGATGTTCCACTGTATGTGAGCATGCGGTATCCATATCATAATCAAGGCCACTATAAATCATAAGATACGAATCAGTTTAAAACTGTTGCTAAAAAAAGAAAAATCTTTGTCGGGGGGTTTGCTATATATTGTAAGATATACATGTGATACTTTGTGAATTCATATGTTTTAACTTTTTGTATTTTGAAGGGACCTCTGAATGAAAGTCTAAACGAACAAGTTGCAACATAAATCAAAGGTGGCTTCGGTGGTGTGCAGAGTAAGGCAGAGAGACCCACCAATAATAATTTCATGGCTGGTGATTTGACACCAAACTAGCTACCTAGAATCACTCCAAAATACAAAATGTTCTATTTTGTGGAGCTGCTTTTAAAAAGTATATGGCTTGGATTGCCACATTAGTTTTTCAAATTACTATATCAATGCAATTGAACGTTGCACTAAAACATATGTTTGGTTTTTTAAAGAAAAATAATAGAAAATAATGTGATTTTTTTAGAAATTCAAGTAAATATTTGATTATGTGAGCAGTTGAGATTAAAAATATTATACATTAAGAATAGAGAATGTGTATAGTTCTTCTTTTTGAACAATAAATTTTTTAATGTGATATTAGAATTTATTAAAGTAAGTTAAAATGTGTTTTTGGTCTCTATAAATATAACAGTTTTTAATTTTAGTGATTGTAAAAAATTTTGTTTGGATTTTATCTTTGTAATATCAGAAAAATTTATTTTTGGTCCTTAACGTCAAGTGGACGTTATAAAAACGTTAATTGACAAAGGGAAACGTAGACGAAACGTTTAAATATATTTTTTGTCCCTATAAATATAACAGTTTTCAGTTTTAGTCCCTAAAAATTATTTGTTTGAATTTCATCAATGCAATATTCATAAACTTTATTTTTTATCTTTAACATTAAATAAACGTTACAGAAACGTGAGTCGACCAATAGAGGAAAACGTGAACCAATCGTAGCACTCCAATTAAAATATTAATTTAAATATTAAAATAATTTGTATACTTATTTTTATTTATTATGTAAATATTATTTCAGTTAAATAAATAAGAATAAATATTTAAATTTATATAAATATTTATTATATTAGAAATAAGTATACAAATTTAAATAATTATTCTAAACAAATTTAATCAAAATAATATTTAAATAACAAATAAAAATAATTTTGTATACTTATTTCTAATAAAATAAGTATATAAACTACAATAGAAATACAAATTTAAATAATTATTTTAAACAAATTTAACCGAAATAATATTTAAATAACAAATAAAAATAATGCGTATACTTATTTTTAATAAAATAAGTATACAAACTCCAATGTGAATACAAATGTAAATAATTATTCTTAACAAATTTAACCGCAACAATATTTAGATAAAAAATAAAAATAATTTCTATATTTATTTCTAATAAGTATATGAACTCTAATGGGAATATAAATTTAAATAATAAATAAAAATAATTTGTATATGTATTTCTACTAAAATAAGTATATAAATTTAAATAATTAAATTAAATAAATTAAACTGAAATAATATTTAAATAATAAATAAAAATAAATATATAAATTTATCTAATATTTAAATTAATATTCTCATTACAGTGTTACAATTGGTTCACATTTTTCTCTATTTGTCGGCTCACATTTTTGTAACGTTTTAAGGTCCAAAAATAAATTTTTTGAGTATTGCAAAGACGATATCCATTTTTGAATCTAAAACTGAAAAATGTTATATCTACATGGACAAAAAATATATTTAAACGTTTGATTTACATTTCTCTTTGTTAATTAACTTTTTTGTAAGTCCACTTGACGTTAAAGATAAAAATAAAATTTTCAAATATTACAGGAGATAAAATCTAAACAATTTTTTTTACAGAAACTAAAATAAAAAATTATTACATTTACAAAGATGAAATGCCATTTGCTTCGAGAACTCCACCTTTATTTATTTTTGCCCGCTAGAGTTAAGATCGACGAACAAAAAAGGTTTTGAGAGTTTCATATAGAGTTTGGGCCTATCGAGTGTGGTACTTGCCTGAATGGAAGGCCCATCTCGAAAATAATGAGGTAAAAGTTTTCTTTAGCTTTGCTTGATTATGTAAAAAATAATAAGAGAAAAAAGTGGTATATTTTGAAAATGATTAAAACAACCCAAAATTGTAAATATGACAAAATAGTATGGAAAAAGTCTTCCATTTCTTTTCAAAATGTAGAGAAACAATCTTGGTGGGACCCACTTCATATTTTTCTATACATTTTATGGATATGAACAAATAGAACAGATTTTGAAAAATACAATTTGTTTCTGTTGACTCACTCTTCTCTTCTCCTTTTCCTCTGTTCCAAACATATTGTAATACTTTTAACCAAGAAATACAAAACTCTATGTTTATCTCATTTATAAATTGAAGTCTCTATTTCGTTTGAGAAACAAAGAAAACATACTCTCTTTTTTACTAACAAAGAAAATATCAACTAGATACATAGTTAACTAATAATATTTGCTCCTTATAATTGATTAGTTGTATGTGTTTTTTTTACTAAAACAGGACAATATTAATTTATTCAAATTAATAAAATTTACGGTATATATTCATAATCGTTAAAACTAAAAAGAATTAATTTATAAATAAATTCACAACATTCATTATAATATAGTACAAATATGATTAAATTAAAGTGTTTAACATATTCAATTTTTAATTTTTAAAGTGTTTAACATATTCAATTAAAGAGTATTTCAATTTTTAATGGTGGTAAATATATAAATATTTTTGTAATTTTAATTATCGAGAATTTTTTTAACTTAATAACACTTATTTTATCTACAAAAAGTACCCTTCTCCTTGCCTAAAAAACAATTGAATTATAACACCCTTTCTCTAATTAATTAATTTTTTTCCTTTCCATTTCTTCAATTTTTTTACTATGTATGATTTTTATCCACCCCTATAATATTTTTTTTACTTAATAGTACGATTTTGCCATGTTCTTGTTTTGCCATACAACTTGGTCACACTTTCAGTCATCATCAGCTCATCACCATCCCTACATTTCTTGTTTTATTTTGATTCAACACCAACCACAATTTTAAATAGCACCACCCTATTTATATGAAGTGAGTACCCTATTTATATGAAGTGAGTTTTTGCATTTCTGCAAAAGTGTGACTTGTGGCTGTGATTGTACTAAGTACATCATTTTTACAGTTACGATGCACTCAAATTTCAACGTGACTTTGCATTCATAGTCAATTTCACATACTCAAATTTCAACGTGATTTTGTCGATCTTACCATAATTCTAAATATATATATTTAATTCTTTTTTAGATACATATAATTTTGTCGATCTTATCATAATTCTTAATAATTTTTAGATCCCGATAATGTAATTACTCAAATTTTAAGAAAATAAAAGATGTTAAAAAAGTTCATGGTAAAGAGATGGAGAAATGAAATTGGAATAGATGAAATTTGAAATATATGTAGAAGTCGTGCATCATATCGAGATAATTAATAGCAAGAGTTTTTATACATTCAACAGTTTAATTGGAATTGATTTTTAAGGATGGTTTTGAAAACAGGGGAAAGAAAGGAAATGAAAGAAAAATAGCATTTTACTACTAGTAAATTGAGTAAAAGAGAAAAGCTACACACGGGAATATGTAGG
>NC_021163.2:62715869-62735144 GCF_000331145.2 Cicer arietinum
TTTTTTATTACTAAATGAGAAACAGTTACCTTACTATTATTATTTCACATTTTTTTATCCCTCTACATAATTACAGGACTCTGTTTCAAATATAAGGACTCTCAAGTTGCAATGAAACAACTAAAGTGATGACTACCAACCCTAAAACCCAAATTAAAACAAATGAAAGAAAATAAAATAAAATAAAAAGACCCAACAAATTCCATATCAACCAAACACTAAGTCAGCATTGCAACGACAATTGCAACATTTTACTCCCAGATTCCAACCTCCATAAACCCGTCCTCAGAAGCACATCCCCTAAACATGCCATTGCAGTTAAATCCATATGCGACTTCTCCTTTATTCGAAACAGCTATAAGCCCAGCCTTCCCTTCATCCAGCCTATGCTTGATGACGAAGTCCACTGCCTCTTGAAGACCAAGACCTTTGTATTCCATAACAGCACCCACCTCACGTGCCAAAGTGCCTCGAATGATAGCCTCGCCTTCTCCGGTGCATGATACACCACAAAGGTCACATGCGTAGGTCCCGGCTCCTATCAGTGGCGAGTCACCAATTCGTCCAATCATTTTGTTCATTAGACCTCCTGTTGATGTGGCGGCCGCGCACCTCCCTTCACGGTCCACCACTACGCACCCGACTGTTTCCGGTGCGTATACACTTATCGGCAGTCCATTCATTTGGATTGGACTCTCAATCCCTGAACCGCATGTTTCATATCCAGATGCAGGGATTCGGTAATCAAACTGCATCACACAATAGTACATTCCCAAATTAATTTATTTAAAATAAATTTAAAAACTCAATACTAAGGTTACATTAAATTAGATATAAACAAAAACTAAATAGAATTAGCGGTGTAATTCAAATTGTGTTTTTACAGTTATTAAAAAAATATATATGAAAAAGAAAGATATTTTTTGATACTGTCTTATATTGCCAAATAAATATAATTTTCTTTTTAAGAATTAATGATTAATAAACACTGTCTTGCGGTAGAGATTAAAAAAAGAGACGGTATAAAATATGTTTAAATAATATATTTTTTATTTTTGAATCTGAATCTCTGACACACTTCTCTATTATTAAAAAATAGAGCGTGCCATCTCAAAAAAAATTGGAAGAGTTGTGTGTAAAGTTTACTCCCCTTAAATAAATAATTTTGCCAAATTTGATGAGCAGATGGTGAGAAATACAAAATAATCGTTGAATTTGATAATTTACTATTACGTACCAGGATTGCATTTGCTTCTTTTGCCAGCTTAAGCATTCCAACATTGTCAGGGGTGATAAAGTATTCGTTGTCCACAACCTCCACACCCTACCAAAACCAAAACCCGTAAAATTTAATTAGCAATAAACATATAGATTCGTACACGTGGTCACATATAATAATAAAAAGATTCTAATAACAACAATCCAACATCAACCGCCAAAAAATGTGAAGAGATTGGTTTTGGTTAACGGCGTTTCAGGAACACGTGGGAAAAACGAAGACAAACACGAACCTGTTGTCTAGCGAAGTCTTCAGCACCGTTAAAGGCAAGATAGGAATGAGGGGATTTGTCCATGACTAAACGCGCGAGTGAAACGGGATTTTTGACGGTTGTTAAACCCGAAACGGCACCGCATCGTCTTTTTGGGCCATCCATAATGCTAGCCTCCATTTCAACCGTTCCTTTTTCCGTCAAGGCAGATCCACGACCCGAATTGAATACTGGATCCGTTTCCAATTCCCTCACCTTTCAAAACAAATATTTATAATTAAATCATGTAATTATCAAATCAAAGCAAAACAAAAGAAAAATTAATAATGATTAATAACCCCCTCCCAGTACCCAGGAGTAATTAAATTAAATTAAAAATTATTATTATTAGTGTTCATGTAAAATGCATGAACTTGGCAAGTACATTTATTTTCTCTTTACATTTAATTTCTTAGGTTAAAAATAAAATAGCGATTTAGTGTGGCGACATAATTATTAGTACTAGTATGATTGAATTTGTTGAGCGAAGAATTATAATAAGAATAAGAAAGATTGACGGTGATTAGTAATATGAATAATATGATAGGACGGATAATGAGGAAATGATAATGGTAAGGGTAGGAGGTTATGTAGAATGGTAAACATACCACAAGTTCAACAACATCAATGGCGGAAAGATTGGAACGAAGAGCAGAGATACCAAGATTGAGAACACGGGTAAGAAGTTGTTTGGCTTCTTCTTGGCGATTGAGTGGGAGATTGGGATCAACACCAGCGCCACCATGCACAGCAATAGCCCAACCACCCATGTTTCTCGCACTCTCTCTGCTCTCTTAACCTTTCTCTCTTTATATCGATTGAATCTTTGGACTCTGCAACAAACTATGGGAATGTGGGGGCTTTTTTATAGCCAATTTCGGACTTCAAATTCTTATATGTTCTGATTTATTTTTATTTTATTTTTATCTTTTTTTTTAGACTCAATGAGTCACAAGGGTTTCGTTTTTGGTGTGTCTCTTCGCCGCCGGTTCTTCCTCGATACATTATTTCGGTTATCTAACTTGCTTATTCTTATTTCAAAATTCAAAATAGGATATAATTAATATATAGAAAATATTATCGATCATTTATTTATTACACAAAACATTGACTGGTAATTAAACTCCTTAAAAATAATTAATTTTTTAAACAAAACATTGACCGATAATTAAACTAGTCAATAAATTTATTTATACAATCCGTTAAAATAAAATATTTAATGATTATTTTTCTTTATAAAACTAATAGTGCTAATAACATATTTTTTAACATACATATTCTATAAAAAAAAATATATATATTTTAATATATTATTTTTTATTTTTTAAAATTTATATAGATTTCATTAAATTTAAATTATATCAATAAAATTAAGTAGATCTCACATAAATTTCAACAAATAAAAAATATTGAAATGTGGGTTAGAAAGTGTTTTGATATCACTTCTCTTTCAAAATACGATTTTATAACATCCATATGTGACAGTATCATAAATGATTATTAGGTGACAATAAAAAATGGTGAATCCCTATTATACTCTTTTTTTAAAGCTTATAACTAACAAAATACCCATGTTTCTCTATTGATCTCCGCTATTACACATAAATTAAATAGTCTGACTAAATACTAATAAATATTAATTTTTATAAATTATTTTCATATTATTTTACTTTTTTTTTATAAGTATACGAGAGTTTTGCTTTTGTTTTTTTCAACCATCAAGGTTAAGAATTACTATTAATAATATTTTAGTGAGTATCATAATTTCTTATTATTCTACTTCCTAATTCTCTCACTTCAGCTACCAAGTGAATCTGATTCTAAATTGGAAGAAAATCTGACTTTCAAAATTTGGAGTATTATCCCTTGATGAAATAAGTGGCATAAATACATTGAGATGCATGGTTAAAATGAAAAGATTTATTATATTTCATAGGATTGCTAATTTGAGGTTTCTCATTGCTAAGAGTCATTGTTGAGATACTCTTCCTTCCATAAAAACATGATTGATTTTTCCCATAAGGTTAGTAACAAGACATTAGTTTGTATCCTTAATGGTTGTTTTCTTTGTTTTCGTATAGTTCTCAAGCATCTTGTATTTTTTTTTTTTATAATTATAATATTTTAGGGTGTTGTAAATGATAAATTAGGTTGAGATTTTAACATATTTGGAATGTCAAGCTAATCATGTGATGCTTATACATTCTATTATTACTTTAAAAAAAAACTCCTTTATATACAGAGACACTATAAAACAATTTTACATTGTCATCTAATAAAAAATAATTGTGTTATCGTATTACAAATTTAAAAATATTCTTACAAAAGTGAGATGATTTTGATAGAATACATTATTCTAGTTGGATATCAGTGTATAACAACTATAAACACATCACATTCTCTCATATTCATGATTTTAGAAATGTTTATATTGATTTATCACAATATAAAAATATTTATATTGACAATGTATATAAGTTAAATATTTTTGTGAAAAACATTGTATGTTTTAAAATTTAAAATATAATTGGTGTTTCTTTTAAAATGTATGAATATTTATTCTCTCTGTGTTGAAGATTTATAAAATATAAAATAACTAGTAATAAAGTTAAAACTATATATTTTGGTACAAAAAATATATGCCTACACAAGTTTTAAAATACTAAAGATATGAACTGGAGAAAGTATTTGCTTGTCAATTCTCAGTCATTTTAGTCATTTGCATAATACAGAGAGTACATAAATTATTATAAATCAAATGTAATCTAAAATATTATGGAAATGTATTAACTTTTTTATTTTATAATACATATATTACAATATTTTTTATTCTCCAATTAACTTTTTAC
The DNA here is from genome assembly GCF_000331145.2 of Cicer arietinum. Taxonomy (NCBI): domain Eukaryota; kingdom Viridiplantae; phylum Streptophyta; class Magnoliopsida; order Fabales; family Fabaceae; genus Cicer; species Cicer arietinum. Next base: position 62,720,248 of record NC_021163.2, read on the forward strand.
TTGTTACACCATAACTGCATCTCTAATTGAATCAATACTTTTTATTCTCCAATTAAAATTTTGATGCGTATCTACACTTCCGTGAAACATATATACTATCAAGGGCTAGTGTTGTACTTGAGTAATTTATAGATTAAAATATGAAGAAAAAAAACAAATAACTTTATAACAAAAAATGTGAGTTTATATGCTCCAATGAGACAAATAAAATACGAGTAACTAATATGTTTTGGCATTAAAACAAATACATAATATGCTTTATTGTCGTATAAAAATGCAAAATAATGAATATTAACACTTTTTTGTTGTAAGTTGAAACTCGACCAACTAAACTGATATATAATTTCAAACTCTCGTCTAAATAGATGCATTATATCAAATTTAAGATAAATTTAATAGGACGCTATATGTTTTGCTATAAAGTTCAACTTAAACAACAACATTGCAAATAAAAATTAAAGTGAGAGTTAAAAAGTTTAGTATATAATGTTACATATCTTCACAAACTTCACACGAGAAATCTAAGAAAGATGCACGACTCACATATAAAATCATAGATTCAAACTCAAACGACTTCCAAAATATACACACACAAAAATGATTTTTTTCACCTTAATACAAAGAATTCCATTCAAGTTAACCACATCATTAACTAATGAGATGTCTCTGAATAAATTAGACCACAAAAATTTAAAAATAAAAATGATACCAATAAAATATGTTGACATCAAAACTTTCGCATTCATTCAATCATAGTTATGCATATATTGGAATCGATATTCATATTCACATTGTTCGTGGAGAATCATCGTTGGCTTTGTGGTCAATCACAAGTGAATACATACTCCATTTTGTTGTTGAGAATGTTGCTAGGTCAGTTTTGTTTTATTTGTTACGATTAAGTTTAAAAAAATCTTATAAAATTTGAGATGAAGGTGCAAAAACACCAGAAGAGATGTTGAAGTGTGTTTTACCTTATTAAAAACTTATTAATTTTTTTATTTGGGATATTTAAAATATATAAACAAATAAGAGACAACAATAAAACAAAGTAATAAGACAAAAAAAGAAACACCATGATTTATATTGGTTTACTATCAACATGATAAACTACGTTTAATCCTCTCACACATAATGATTTATCTCTTAATTCAAACTTAATTACAACACGTGACCTTGCAAGTTTGTCTGTAAACTTCTAGATTGAACCTTACATATCGTTGATGCACTACAATACATTGACCGTACAAGTCAAGTCTTCTTAACTTCCACCTTAAAAATCTACAAGTCGTTGAGGTAGAATATAATCACTATTGGGTTGAATTAAAAATGGTTGAAATTGGATTCTATTTTGTTCCCTCAAAATAGATTGATTACAATAAACTTAACACTAAAATAAAGCACTAAGTAATAAAAAGTTGAGCGATTACCTTTGCTAAAATTGAAACCTTGAAAAATATTTAGAGAATTATAAGTTCATAAGTTTTTATGAGTTGTTGTGTTGTATGTTCTTCTTCAAATTTGATCCCTTTATATAGTATGAATTAAGATTTCAATATCACAACAAGAATACATGGTTTTTGTGAGGGCCAAAAGCCCTCACAAAGGGGAAAAACAGCCACAAAGTAGGCATTTGTGGCGGCCTTAGGCAGTCACAAATAAGGTGGTCACAAACCTTTGTGACGGCTAAAACGGTCACAAAGTGTGAAAAATCCGTTGTCTTTTGTGAGGGCAAAGACCGTCACAAACGCCTGCTTTTGTGAGGGCATAGGCCGCCACAAAAATGCCTCTTTTTGTGAGGGTTTAGGCCGCCACAAAGGTTAAAGCTGATTTTTAAAACTAAGCTTTTGTGGGGGCCCATGCCACAAATGCTTCCTTTTGTGAGGGCTTAGGCCGCCACAAAGAATGTTCCAAATTAAAAAATAAATATTTTGTGAGGTCTTAGGCCGCCACAAAATATTAACTTTATTAAAATATTATTTTATTAAATTCAAAATTAATACTACAAAATAATATTATATATAAATGTAAAATTTAAATTAAAATTACAATATTATAATTCAATTTAAATTTAAATTTAATATGTTATATATAATAAACTAATATCAATATAAATTAAAAATTTAAATTTAAAATATAATATTACAATTTAATTATCATTTAAATTAATTTTAAAATATAATATTTAAATTATAATTATAATTAAAGATTAATTTAAATTTAAATTTAAATTTAAATAAAAATAAAAATTGAATTTAAAAATGAAAATAACTATTATATATAAAAAAATATAATATTATATTAATTAAAGTAATTACTACCAAACCAAATAAAATATTCCAAAAATAATAAATCATGTCTTACAAACCAAAAATTAAACACACAATAATTAACTAGGACAAGATAAATGTGTTCATACAAACCAAAAATAAAATTATGAAATTATTCAAATACATCAATTCTCATAATAATTCATCTAATCAGCTCCACTCCCACCATCATTATTTGTTGGAATGTTACCCGACGACAGAAGTCCCTCAAAAGTATTATTAATTTGTGCTGGAGGAGACATCATGGTTTGAAATTGGATTTCATCTTCAATTACACCACCACTAGTCGAAGGAGGAGCCATAACTGGTTGAGGTTGATTTAAATCTCGTCTGATCAAGTTAGCTGTTAGCATAGTTGATCGATATGCAGTTTGATCTGGTTGAGGTTGAAAGAGTTGATGTGAAGATGACAGAACATAATAAATTATTATCAAGACTATAATTATATAAACCGAAATAAAATTTTAAATGATGTTTAATGAAATTTTTCATAAAATAACTCCTTATATATAAACAAAAATAGAGACTGTTAAAGTATATAAATTTTTTGTACTAACTCAACTACAACTTTTTTTAATAACTAACAAAAAATATTAATATCATCAATTTTAATAATGTTTTTTTTTTTAAATAGTTATATTGAAATCAATAAGTTTTACATGTGTTTCAAATTTTTATTTATCATCGTAATAATTCTTCTGATCAGCTCCACTCCCTCCATCATTATTTGCTGGAATATTACCCGACGATATAAATGCACTCTTATTTCATTTTCACTCTTAAACCGTCTACATCGACATAAACAACATCGAAATCTCATCCCCTTTCATCTTCGACAATTTTCTGCACTAGCACAAAATTGAGAATGTCTTCAACCATGTATCGATTTTTATATATTAATTGCTTTATTTTTCAAAAGCATTATATATAAATTTTGACATACTTTATAATATGTCAATTAGGGGAGCATTTGCAAATAATATAATAAATATTTATGAAGACTATAATTATATAAACAAAAATTAAATTTTAAATGATGTTTAATGAATTTTTTCATAAAATAACAGCTTATATATAAACAAAAATAGAGACTGTTAAAGTATATAAATTTTTTGTTCGAACTCAACTACTTAACTCTTTTTAATAACTAACAACAAATATTAATATCATCAATTTTAATAATGTTTTTTTTTTAAAATAGTTATATTAAAATCAATAAGTTTTACATGTGTTTCAAATTTGTATTTATCATATATTATGTAAACAACATAATTTCTATTTTTTAAAAATAAATCTATAATAACACATATTTTACTAATCTATATTTTAAAAATAATATAATTATATTTATAATATCACATATTTTACTAATCTATATTTAAATTATATAAAATACTAACTTGATGTCGGATAGTGTCTGACTTGAAGTTCTCATAGGGCTGAGAACTCTTCGAAGTAAACACAATATCACCACTGTCAAAATAAAAATTCAATAATAATAATTAAATAAATAACTTCAAATCAAAAATAATATTAAAAAACTAAATATATAATATAAACTTACCAAACTTCAAGATAGTAAAGAAGAAGTTTGGAGAAATAATTGTTGTAGAGAGAGGGTGGAGAGAAAATTTAGAAAGAAGGTTTAGAGAGAAGGTAGAAGTGAAAAATGATAAGAGGAGTGAAGTGATATTTATAGAAAATGGTTGATCCTTTGTGGCGACCAAAGCAGTCACAAAATGCAATGGTACAATAGAAATTTGTGGCGGCTTTAACGGTCAGAAAACAAGGCATTTGTGGCGGCCTGGGCGGCCATAAAGTGCAACAGGAAAATGGGAATTTGTGGAGGCCTTTGCAGCCACAAAGTGCAACGGATCAATGCTTTTGTGGCGGCCTGGGCGGCCACAAACGGCTTGCCTTTGTGGCGGCCTTTACCCTCACAAAAGGTTGATTTTGTGGCTGAAAAAGCCCTCACAAATGACTTAAATTTTACCTGGATTTTGTGACGGCCTAAACCCTCCCAAAATAACATAGTTGTGATTTTGTGAGGGCTTAGGCAGCCACAAAATCCAACTAAATTTTAAGTCTTTTGTGAGGGCTTTTTCAGTCACAAATAAAGACCAATTTGAATTTTTGCATTTGTGAGGGCTTTTTCGGTCACTAATTTGTGAGGGTTTTTTTCAGCCACAAAATATTTGTAAAGTTGGCCACAAATGAAGGGATTTCTTGTAGTGTATTGTTTCAAAGAAACTCTAAGTGTATCTTCCTTTAGAGATCTTCACACAAAAATAAAGATTGATAAATACTGCTTGGGAATGTGATCGTTGAAACTTGATTAATTCTAAAACAAATCTTTAACTAAATCTTCCAGAATGATTATGTGCAATAATATCAATATAACACTTGAAAATAATACATCTTGAATCTTCTTTTATACACTTGTTTAATAGCAATGGGAATATATCATAATTTGTTTTTTTACCATCATAATTATGAAACAACTCAGTCTTTATGAGACTGTTGAATTTCCATCAGAGTCGTTGACTCTCTTCATCATAATATAATTCGATCATCGGATTTAGATGATATGTTTCTTGGTTTAGGTAGTTAAAGGTAAAGGCGAAACTACATGACTTAGAATTACTGGCATGGGCAACGTCACCTTGTTGCATCTTCAGAGCATGTTGCATATCAGAGGAAACATCTTGGAGCAAGTTGCAGTCCTTAAAGCGAGCATAACTTGAGCTTTAGAGGCAACTTGGATAGAAGCTTAAAAGTTATTTGTAGTAGATGCCTCAGAGTCGTGCTTCAAACTTGATAGGCATGCCAAACATAGGTATGTTTCAATATTCATAAGCAAACATGAAGAAGCTTCAAAGGCATACTAGATAGACGATTCAGAGTTAGATCTTCAAAGGCAGATACACGCACACAACAACACATGTAATAACCAAGTCTGAATATTACATTGACTTTTTTTGACTCCATTTGACTATGATGTACTCATTTTCTCTAACATATTCATTTTCTCTTATGTTTTCATTTCATATAATATTTTTCTCTAATATTGTTTCGTTCGTTTTCTACTGCACACCCAATGAAATCATTAGTACAATAATTTATTCTCACAAAGTACCTTTGTTATCATTAAAACATGATGAATGAACTATTTCTATGACAAATCTTGTTCCAACATGAGATTTACCTAAAAGACAATATATATATATATTCCTTCAAGAAATAAATATAAGTAAAAATAGTAATTAAAATCATATATGTCACTTTTAATTATTATTGTCGCTAAGAAAGTGAAAAAGATGATTGAAATGAAGAGACTTGAAAAGTTGTAAACACATAATTGCACATATCAATAATTTTGATATTTTATGTTTTAAGTGACAATTTTGATATTTTATGTTTTAAAATATCAACAATGTTATCCTTTTTATTACAAAAATTAAAAAAAATTCATTAAAATTTTCAAACAAAACCCATAAAATTAATTATATTATTGAATATAATACAAATTTTATCAAATTCGTAATCCAAATCTTCAAATAAACTCATATTTTTATTCTTTATTTGATGTTGTTAGAGATGAAAATATGAGTTTATTTAAAGATTTAGTTATGAATTTGATGAAATTTGCATTATATTGAGGATGATAATTAATTTTATGGGTTTTGTTTTAATTTTTTTATGAATTTTTTTAATTTTGAAAAAACAAAAAAAGATAACATTGTTGACATTTTAAAACATAAAAGATCAAATTGTCACTTAAAATTAAAATAAATAACCAAATCGGGAAGAAAAAAAAATAAATGACTAAAACGTTAATTGAAATTAAGTTAAGGGACCACGAGCGCTATTTAGCGTTATTAATAATATTGCCTAATTCATTCATATAGTTGTTGCAACCATTCATGCATCAACAATCTATTTGCAATCAGTCTCAATAACCACTTCTTGATGTTGCCATTGTTGCAGATTTTGCAGTGCATACCATAGACTACGATCATTTACCTCTATGGGTGTTGGAACACCTTAAAAACTTATTGTTGCCACGTACATTGCGTTGTTGTTCTCAATTATGAAGCAACATGTCATAGTCAAATCTAATTTATGCACCAATCACAGATGCGTCGATGTTACACTTTAATTTCTTCGCTTTTGGTTTTAGCGTGTTGAACTATGTCAAAATTGCTCTTGACAATGTCTTCTCAAATGATCTTGTTTCTTCATCCCCACGAGCTTCGTATTGTTAGTGCAATTAGACCAATAACTTCGACGAGAAACTTTGAAATCATTGCAAAAACTTAGTAGTTTAATCCCTTTGGGTCATGAATGTAAGATTTAATATAATCCTAAAGTTCTATTTCCTTCCACGCCTCTTAAGCTGCACTACACAAAAAAAAGTGGCATTCTTTCTCCAAAAGATTTGGACATGTTCCACATTTGTTATCACATTACATTCCCTTTTGTGTAAATCTCAATCCAATAGATAACATTTCTCATATGGTAATCCAAAGGAAAACTTTTACTTTGTTTGAGATTTTAATGAATTTGACCAACTTGACACTCTACTTTCCATTCTTACTATATGATTCTGACATAAGTTGACATCCTTACCTCCCTAATATGACTAAATTAAAGCCATAGAAATCTATGTATCCCATGTTACCATGTTATATCCTCATTCCATGCTTATCCTAACTAAACCAATTAATACCCTTGCATTGGCCTTTGTTTGTACCCCACCAAAATGACTTAATCGTGTGTTCTATCTCTTCCCATGATGATGATGGGATAAGAATCAGACTCATGCAATATGTGGGAATTGATTGTGTAACCACTTTTACAATGATTTATCTCATTGTTCTTTAAAGGTGTTTGGTAGTCCAAATTTAAATCTTTTTCCACATCATGTTCTTAAGGTAGCAAAAAAAATACTTTTTTTTTTTCACTTGATCATTGATGGCATGCCTAGTTAGCGACATGTGTCTAGACACTCCACCACTCCAAGTATGTTATTGATGTTATCTCTTCCATCATGAGGAGTGTTTCTATCATAGAATATGTCAACTTTGTTTAGGATTATGGCTTGACCTAAGGCTTTCCTGTATGCATACAAGATGTTCATCATGCAGTTAGTCTCTCATGTGGTGGCCCTGTAAAAAGAAAGCAATCATCTGCAAACAATACATGTGTTAGGGCTTTACACACCTTGGTACCATGTATATCACCTCTAGCTTCTACAAATTTTATAAGAGTGGATAACCCCTTCACACAAAGAATAGATAGATAGGAGATCTCTTTGTCTAAGGCTTCTATTCGGCTCCACCGTACCTACGCTACCTCCGTTTACCAAAATAAAGTAATTAACTGATTCTAGAAACACAACCATCCGATCCACCAACCTATCACAAAATACTATTTTTACGAGAACTATGTGGAGGCATCCCCAATCAAGTCTATCATAGGGTTTGCTATTGTCAATTTTAAGAGCCACCTCCCTAGTTTTCCCTTTGTTTGACATTTCATGTGAAGAATAGTTTCCATGGCAACCATAACATTATCAATGATACTTCTATTTTCAACAAAAGGAGATGGTTCCAGAGAGATACATCTTAGAATGAGTACTTTAAGTATGTTGGCTAAACCTTACAGAGGATTTTGTACAACCATTTGATAGAGAAATGGGTTTGAGATCCTTCATGGAGATGGGGTTCTCTTTTTTAGGAATAAATAAAATATTGATATCAATGAGATGAGATGGAATAACTTTTTGTTCAAGTCACTCTATATATTCTTGGAAAATATCTTTGCTACAAATACCCCAAATTTAGTGGAATAAGTTGATTGTTATCCTTAAAATGAATAAATATTTAATATTGTGGTAGCAAAAAACAATTTTGAATAAATTGATAAAATAAAATTGATTCTAGAAGAAAAAAATGAGTTAAAAGTTAACTAATTTATGTTTAGATAGATTCGTGTAAAAGTATGTTGAATTATATTTAGACTGAACATCAATTTTAGAAACAAAAAATTTATAATTTTAGTTTTAAATTTGAATTAATTTTAAAAGTAAAATGAAACATATAAAAAACTACTAAATATGTCAAAGTTAATTCATTTAGTATACCACTAAGTTAATCTTTGTCTATGTAACAAGTTATCAATATTTCAAAATAATTCACGTCTTTATGAAACATTACTCAATTAAATCCTTGTGTCAACCCCTTTTTTCTAACAAAGTGACATTGTTACAAACACTAACACGATCCATTAATTTGTTTATGTGTATACTCTCAATTTAGTCTCTACAATTATTTGAATTCTAACAAATTGGTCAGTGTTGTAATAAACATAAGATCATAAATTAGATAAAATATATCAATAAATAATTTGTCAATACTTTGCATTTCTATCATTTTAGTTTTGATAAATAAATTGATATCTAATTCATAAACATTTTTCTTCTTTTCCAGTTGCATCAGATGCACTCACTGTAGGTTCACTTGCTTTTGTTTCTTAAGGAAACACATCATCCACCCATTCAAAATAATAAATTAAAAAAAAAAAATCGTTGTCTAATCATATCATAATTGATTTTGGTATTTCATAATTTAGATATTTAAAAAAAAATTGATTTTGGTATTTTATAATTTAGAGATTTTTAATAAAATAATAAATTGTAATGTTAGTCTATCATAGTGTATATACCTTTTTTTAAGTAAATCAATTATAAAAAAAAATTAGAAACTACTAAAATAACTTCTCATTCTAAATAGTTTTTATTTTCTTTCTATATTTTCATTTTTTTCAAAAAACAGTAACAAATATACACAAAAACTTTCAAAAAAAGTGATTATTCTATAACAAAAACTAAAACAAATGCTCTCTTAATATGACCAATATCTAACAATTTGAGTAATTTTAGAACTAAATTGAGAGCATGTACAAGTTAACGTGTCATACAATTAGTGTTTTACTTTTAATTATTTAGGAAAAAACTATTAGATAATTCTATACCTCTTTAATTAATGTTGGCTCCTCTTAGAATGAAATCAAACATCCCCCAAATAACTAGAAATAACAAAAACCATGTCCAAGAGGAATTTTGATTCCTTATCTTTGGAGTTTGATAACTTTGATAATTTAATGTATTTTGACGAGAAATTGATTATTAAAATAAATTAATAAAAATTATTTGTATGTGAACAAGTAATATATAGTAATGTATAACAACTTAGAACATGTTAGATTGACAAAAGCAACTAAGTAAACACAATTACATAATTTTGTAACAACTTTTACAAAATACATAACTACCTATTTAATTTAACCAGAAAATTAATTTTATAAATAAAAAAATAATTAGCTACAATCCTAGAAACACATACTACTAGATAATTCCTTAAGTTAATTCATAAACTACTAAAAATCTTTATAAAAGAAGAAGTTGCAATAAAGTTTTATAACTATTAATATTTATTCTTTATAAAAGAAAATTGATTTTTATTTTCATTATTTTTAACACTCGTCATCACGATATTTTAGAATTCGTCCTTGTAAATATACAAATTAAATTACATTAATATTACCATATATATTTAACTATTTTTTTAAGCTCCCATCTAATTGATCTTGCATTTATCTTTTTTATTTCTGTATCCTCCATGACTACTCGGCAATAGGATTTTATTTTAAATATTATACACTACCCTTTGGTCTGGACTAGTATTATTTTATTGCTTTAAATAAAATATTTATATTCTTTTCATTTTTTAAAACAAATGTTAAATTATATATGTAATTTATTTAAGTTAATCTTTTTTAATACAATTTTTTTTTAATTAGTACTCTAAAAAAATTAATTAACAAACATTTTAAAAATACTATTTAAATATCGAAATTTATCATTAAAATTGCACATAAAACTGTATATTTAATCTTTTTTAATTTAAAATTTATATTTTGATATAAAAAATTTCTTTTGATTTTTTAACTTTTAACAAGTACCTTAAGAAAAAGTTAACTAAAGAATTCATATATTTAATTTTTAAATATGATTTTTTATTTATATTTCCTTTCGAATTCAGTACTACTATAACTGCATGAATTATATGTATTTCTGTCGGTATGTGAAAGATTCACTTTAGATGGAATCTCGAATTTATATTTGGCAGGTAAAAAGAATCGCCGTATTGGTATCAAAAAAATATAGAATCGCCGTTTCATAAACAAATCATCAACGATGAGTCAAACTCCACTGACGCCACGTCATTGTTACAGTATAGTAGTGCGTGATGCGATCTCGTGCGTTGTGTTTTTTCTTTTAAAACATTATTTAATCCCTCGAGATTTTCAATATCAATGTCCTTAATGGTCCTATATAAAAAAGTCCTCGATGGTCCTTCCTTATTCTTATTTGGACTGGCACTATATAGACTAGTATCATAATCATCATTAACTCCTCTAGGCTTTAAACACAATCTTGTCAGAAAATGAATGTTATTATAAACTTCTAATATTATTTTTACTACTTTTTTACTGCATTTTTTTTTGTTATTATTATATATGGATTCATAAGGTGGTTGGTAATTTCAAGAATTAGAGTGATAAAAAAGGTCATGCGTTTTGGTATAAGAAAGGTTATCAATTCAATTTTTTTTAATAAAATTAATAATTAATTATTATTAACTAATATTAGTTATTTTAAGAAACTAATATATTATGTTATATATACATTATTTTCAAATTATTAATTCTACATTGAGTTTATGATAGAGCAATTATATAGTTACGGAAAAATAATTATTTAGTAGGATTATTATTTTTTATTTATTTTATTTTTAATATATGTGAAATAAATAAAAGTAATATTTATTGTGAAACGTATGGAATAATATATTAACATGTGATATGATGGTGAAAGCTATGATAAATTAATTAGTGTTAAAAAATCATTTGTAATTTAAAAAAAAGATGACAGATATTTTTTAGAATAATTTTCTTGTATTTTATGGGTGAAATAATAACAAAAATGTCTTTTAAATTCAATTCATCGGATTAATATTATTAATGCAAAATAAAGAGAATTAATAATTTATATTTTTTTTTAAATATTATTTATATTTTAAATAACTTTTAAATACTGATATACGACAAGTCTAATCTACTTTAAAATTCGTCACCAAATCTTTATATGATTATTTTAAAATTAATGTTATAAGACATAGAAGAATGATAATTTTTTATTCATTGTCAATTTAAAATTATTTTATACTATTTATAAATGTTCATTGAACTCTTTATATAATTTACTTTTAAAAATACGGTAACCGTTATGATAAGAACTTTTTTCAAATTCTACATGTATTAATAATTATTTAAAAAAAAATCTATTTGATTCTCATTAAAAATATTATATTTTTACATTTATCATATTAATAAGAGTTTAATTTGTACAAACTAATAAATCAGGATCTCTTTATATTTGTTATTTCAAAGATAGTCATACTTTATGAAAATAAAGATAGTTATCTAAAAAGTGGAACATTTATAAATATTATATAGTTGTGATTAACTATATGTGTAAAAAATGTTTCTAAATTAAATCATATCAATAATTCTATAGATAAATATGTAAAATTAAACGTACTTAATAAATTTATTGTTATAATTATTTTTTTAATATCATAAATGTCTTATACTGTGTAGTTTTTTATTCCACGAAAAAGACAATAGAGCTTTTTTTTTTTTTTTAAAGAACAATAGAGCTAGCTATTTGTTTTTGTGACTGAACTAGCTAACATGTTCAATTTGAACTTTTCCTCTTTTATTTATTTAATTTTCTTTAAAAAGTTTAATTAAAGAAGGATCTAGCAGGAATCTCGCTAATCTGATTGTAGCACGGCTGGTCAAATTTTTTACTACATCAACCAAAGGACATTTTAAAATTAAAAAGGCATAAAACTACAAAATTCTAGTTTCAGTTTTTTATTACAATCTATCACTGCAAAATACTTTAGAACTTTTTTATAAGAACTTTAGAGTATTCAATTTTTTTCAATTTTTTTTTATTCAAAAAGTAGTTTATATAATTCAAAAATCAAAGTGGCTTAAGATGAATAAGTGTTTTATAAAAATTAAGGTGAATTTATTTAAAATAATTTGAAACTCATAAGACGTAGGATAAGTAAACCACATACTATATTTTATCTTTTAAAGAAACAAAAGAAAGAAAGAATTGCACACATGCTTGTCTTTTCTAACTTCTATAGTACCACTACAAATTAATTAATAAATATGATTAAAAAAAAGTTGGGTTGCCGACTTTAAAATAATAGAAAATAAGAGCAATATGGAACAGTGAGAACATTATAAGTTAAATTAGAGATGCATGAATCTGCGGAGGAGTATTGTTAATTGTATTCCATGGTTGAGGGAAAAGCTTATACATGTGGACAAGAGCCAAAATAAAGGAAAGGAGAAAAAAGAAAAAAGAGTGAGTTGTGAGCATATTTAAATGGTCAAGGTGTCTCTCTTTCTGTCAGCTCCTTAAACCAAGGGGCCTGGCGGCCAACAATTTGCAAATTTTCAATTCATATAAGACTTTCATTACCATTTCACTACAATTACCTTTTTTTTTTTAAATATAAATAATAACAATAATTTCACTACCAGTACCTGGTACCAAGAACATTGATTTTGACATTTAATTTATGTTTTGTTGGTAATACATTTCTTTTAAATTTAATTGCAGATTTAATTTTCATATTTTAGTTGAATTACAGAAATAATTGTTTATTTTTTTTTTTTTTTTGATTTTCAAATAAACTTTGAAAAAAAATTTGATGAACTGTCATTTTTTTAAACCACACTATTTATGATCATAAATCTCATATATAATTATTGCAATACAAGATCTTGAGACATAGTGTGACTTAAATAAGCGCAAAATGACATTACATCAATTTTTGGACTTAAATTATGTTTAGAGACTAAAACTTAGGAAAAATAAAATAGAAAGATTATTTTCGTAATTTAATTAAAATAAAAGAACAAAACTGCAATTAAATATTTCTTTTATGTTATGTTTGATTTATAAAAAATAAAAATAAAATTAAAAAAGTGAGAATTTTTAAATTTCAATATTATTAATTTAAATATTGTATTTTTTATTTGAATTTAAAGTTTTATGTGAATTTTTCATGATAATTATATCATTTTATTTATGAATAAAACACGGAAAATGAAAATAAGAAGAAAAAATAAAATAAATAATTTTTTAGTTATTAATTTAAGAGAAAATGGAAATAAAAAAAAATAATGTATTTTATATAGCAAAATCGGCCATAAAATATACCACTATGACAACAACAAAAAAAGGAAGAATTAAAAGAAAAGGTGGTCCATGGAGAGAAAGAATCTTTTAAGTCCAACCACATATTTACTTTTTTCATTTTTACTCAGTTTATGGAACACTAAACATTAGAAGAAGAAAATTTGGTATTTTTTCTTTCTTTTGTAAGGTGCTTTTATATTTTCTTCCACTTTTCCATTCTTGATTGTAATACACACACATCAATTTTTTATGAGGAGTGCCGTCTCTTCTTATGTCCTTGTATTTAAATTTTCTATAAAATAAAATAAAATAAAGCAAATGCTATCAATCGATACTCTAAAATAACTTATTTTATAAAAAAAATGTTCACTATAAAAACATAATTCCGAAATTTCTAATATATTAAATATTTTAATTTTGTTTGTTGATTGGAATTTGGAAGAGTTGGAATGATTTTTTGTGAAGATATATTTTATGTGCATAAATATTTAAAGCACCCATGAATATAGCTTAATGAGATACTCCTCATTTGTTTTCATTTATACCGAGGTCTCTAAAATTGTTTATAGAGACAACATACATTAAATGTATATAAAGAATTAAAGATTCTCTTCGATTGCAACAAACTTTGATTCTATTCTCTATTGCAAATTTGCAACAAAAAAAAAAGATTCTCTCTTCGATTTGTAAAAACAACTTTTTTTAGCAATGTAAGAAAAATTCAAATGCTTGTATAAAACTTTTTTTTCAAATAAGCATTTACTTAAACTATTTATTCAAATACCCCTCAGATGTCTTAATGATATTCTCGTTAATGGCGTATATGCATCCTAAATTTACCTTTCTTTAAATTTACAGAGACTATTGAACGATAAAATTATAAAGTGATTTAGTAATTTAACTGAATTAGAGTAATAAAGTTCAACTTTTCAGTATAATAAAATTAATCACTAATTACTAACCTATACTATTTAACAAAAACTAAGGACTATTGAACTCCGGCCATTATAAACAAAATAACTAGTTACACGTATATTAAAATTATTTGCATTTATTTTGGACAGATTATATTACGTGATTAATATCACCAAGAAATATCACAGCTAAGTTAACGAGTCTTAGACATAGTAAAAATGAAAAGTTAATCACGAAAATATTTGTATTTTTAATAGAAGAATATTAATAGATTGTATATGTGTTAGAGGAAAATATTA
>NC_021163.2:62735340-62767573 GCF_000331145.2 Cicer arietinum
AGGAATTGAAATATGAACTTTTTATTTTATTGTGACTAAATTTAACCATGAACCTTATTAATCTATAAGTTACTTTTATCTTGGGAAAGTAGTTCGGTATGTGAAATAAGAGACAAATTGAAAGACTTTTAAATAGAAGGTATCGAACTCGATCCTGATATTAAAGATAAGATAAAAATAGTAGTTTATTCAATTATTTTTATAAAATATAATTTAAAATTAAAATTAAAATATAAAAAATAAAATAATTAATAAAATATAATCTAAAATATTAAAATATAAATCTAATCAGATATAAATATAAAAATAATTAATAGAATCTGATATTAAATTTAAAAATAAAATATTAATAATTAATTTAAAAAATATTTATGATTTTATCACAATGGTAATTTTGTCTTTTATATAATTTAATAAATTAGTATTCAAAAATATAAAAACATAAAATTAATTAAAATTTTAAAATAAATATAATTTATTTACAAGAGAATTTTTGTCATTTACATATAATATATATCATATCTTTATTTGCATTCTAACAAATATAATAGAACTATTTGATTACTCATAATTTTGTTTTTAAAATTTAAATTATTTAAAATGGTAATTTTGTTATTTAAATATAATATATATTTATTATGAGATGTGTACTAACTACATGACAAAATAAAATATTATCATGTTGATAATCATGTGTGTTAAACACACACATGATATGATAATATTTATCGTATTACTATTGCATTATATCTTTACTCTTATCCAATTTTATATCCTGTTTTATCTTCATCCTATAATTTAAATCAAACAACTCTAACTCTTTTACGGTTGAGATCAATTAATTTCCCTTGTTAGTGGGGATTAATTCTTTTAAATAATTAAATTAGTTAAAACCGTTGAGCTGCTTTTAAGGTTCCAACTTTCACTTGAGAGATAACATACAATCATCCATTCTTTTCATTGTAAATAAGATTTTCCATTAAATTGAATGAAAGAATAAAGGTGTTTATTATATGTTACTAACTCTCAATATGATATCAAAAGCAAATTCTTGTCTATGTGAATGACATAGTTTTCGATGGTCCAAATCAAGTCCTATTATTTCAAACTTAACAACACTTAAAAAAGAACTTCAAATTGAATATTGTTGGAGGCTTGAAATTTTTCCTAATGCAAATAGCTATGTAGGAAAAAGGTTTTCATTGATGTTAAAGGATATACACATTACAATTTCTTGAATATATTGGATTCATAGGAGCTAAGTCAACCTCTAACCCTATGGAGCCCAACGTTTCATTAAGCGATGATGATGTTGATATGCTTCCATATCCCACACAGTACAGAAAATTAATATTGTTAACTGTTTATAGGCAAGGCATTACATTTGCAGTGAACAAGCTAAGCCAATACATGAGCACGCCCTACAAACATCACATGCGTGTTGTTCACAATGTGTTTCGTCAGTTATAATTGTTGAATTTCTTTTGAGATTCTAAGTTTTGATAGATTACAAAATCAATTTTCAATTTTTCATTTCATTGAATGAAAGATTAGAGATATTAATTTTTCATATGTTTGTAACTCTCAATAGTAGATTTATTGCATATAACTTGTTCAATTTCTTTAACTAAAGTACAATTTTTGAGCTACTCCGGATTTAAAGTCAGTCCAAGACTAATCGAGGCCGAAGACGAATTTTGGAATGACATTTTTATTAAATCTATAATATTATTTTAGTATAATTACCATCTTTAAAAATAATTTATTTTTCAAATGTTTTCAACTACAAAGCAAATGTAATCAATATTGTTTGATATTTTTTTAATTAATAATAAAATTAATTGATTTAATCTTTATTAGACAATATTAGTTTAGATAAAATTTAATAAATTTTAATTTGAAAAGGCTATTGAGATAAGATATGTATGCATCAAACCAACAGCCACATATATAGTTATGAAAACAACAACAAAAAAGGGCACCAGCTTATCAAGAAGAAGAAAAAGACACAAAAAAGAGCACCAATTAATATATATGTTTACGCTTTATACACTGGCAATTGAGAAATGAAAGGAACTTTCAAATGAATGAAAGGAACAGGAAGAACGTAGACCACTTTGATCCTAGCTTTTGGGGTAACCAATGAGCCATGACACGTCATTAACAATGATTTATTTTGCAATCTCTCTTCATAAAACAACTTCGTATGGTTTATTTGGTGTTTCTAAAGGAATCTTGTGGCCAAATTAATAGATAGTGTTATGGACGGGTGAGTCTAAGTTTAACAGAGTCCACATTAATTTATTTGGACATTCAATTATAATTGTCATATAGACGAAAATAAAATCCAGTGATGATAGACACAATGGTTCACATATGCCACTAGCTATAACGATTACAACCCTACCCTATTTGAAATTAATGGTCAAGAGAAAAGTGATGATTGCAATATTCGTTACCCTCAAAATAAAAATATTGGAGAAATGATTTCATATGATGCAAGAATTTTGCTCGTTGGAAGACGGTTGTGGAATAAACTATAAATGCAAACACAATGACAAACCTCCAAAGTTGTTTGAAAACTTGTTGCTAATCAAAGTGCAAACGAAACTATTCTAAGCTATATCAACCATTTATATCATGTACTAAAGTAATTCCCTCAACTAGATTAATAAATTCTTCCAAAAGACTCAATCTCTAATTGAAAAAAACGACCTTCTCCAATTCCAACCCTGCGAAAAAAATTCATTAGGCAACAATCAAATCTTTCAAGGCAATTATAGGAACCTCGTAGAATGACAAAAAATAGAGAGATCAACTTAAAAGAATTGATTTGATAAACTAAATTATTTTTCCCGTTAGAATGAGTTTTAGTCTCTCTTGTTAAGTTAAAAAATATTACCATGCATGTAATTTTAGTCTTTATTGTTTAGTTAATATATATTTTTTACTGAATTTTTGCATGTATATTTATGATATTATAAGAAGTTTCTTTACAATAAAATGAGTACAAAATTTGATTTTTAATTCAATATTTTTATTACTTTTATCTTGAGCTTTTATAATTACAAAAATTATATTTAATTCTAAGTTAAAATTTTTTAATTTTTGTAAGATAACTTATTATAATGTTATAAATTTATTTATAAAAAATCATTCAAAAATTTTAAAATTAGAGAAAAATTAAATATGTTTCGTTTCAATAGAACTGAAATTATTTGCTAGATAATTTTGTAAGCACTATAATTAAATTGTATTTTTTTCACCAAGACTAAAATTAAAAGGTTAAAATTTTATATCGACTAAAACGATAATCGGTCGAAATATTTTTTGTTTTGGAATTTATAGTATGATCTTTTAGTTAAATTACTCTTAAAATGTTTTTTTTTTAATGAACTCAAATGTTAAATTTGTATATTTAAAAAGTTAAATTGTAATTTGTAAACCAGTGCAATCAGACTGTTAATTCTTACCCCTATCATTATAGCTAGAAGGAGAGAAAAAAAGTTAACCGTACTTTTTTTTCCTATGATCTTACTAAGTAACAAAAGAAATTATATTCACTTTCTTTTGCACTTATCACAAAAAAAAAGGAAAAAAAAAGAAGAAAAAAAAATCACTTTCTTTTGCTCTTATCACTCCTTATATCAAACCGAATAGAGTTTTTAAAGTTTGTAACACTGAAGTAAAGTGAGAAAAGTAGTATTAGTAATATACTATACACTAGCATGAATTACATCATGAGACCAAAAGTCAAATAAATTTAGTGTGTTGGGCATACTGTATTTTGAATATTGATAGAGAGAGGAAAAAAAGATGCAGATTCCATATTGAAGAATGGTTTAGTAGTTGCACGTTAAAAGCTTGTGGACCAACATAAAGGGCCACTTGTTCTTGGAGAGAAATTCAAGAGAGAGAAATCTTTGTCGTGAAAGGAATGGCTGCATGTGGTTTGGTCGACGTCGCATCTACATGTGCATTTTTCTTTAACATATATTTTTTCGTACACACTCATTTTAACTCTTGTTGTTGATATAGAAAAATATATATAAATACTAATATGTATTACTAAGAAATACTAATATGTGTTACTAAGACATTGTTTAATAAAATCAAAGAATTTGTATTTTTAATAATTTAAAAAAAACTATTTGTTAACATCTACTTAAAAAGTAAAGTAAATTAATTAGAGAATCTTGTGAGATACTACTTGACCTCACTTTTTATCCCACCACTCAGAAATAACATTTGTTTTATTGCGTTCCAAAGAATTCGTATCACGTGTTCTCTGGCTTTCACTTTGTCCTTGTCCTTGTCCCTGTTATTTCTTGTCTACGCCTGACCCTCTCTTGCATCTTCCTTTTCTTTTTAAGATTTTGTGCACTGCTACTTTTTTTTATTCTTCTTTAATGCAAATATTTCAATTTTTATTTCATCTTAATTTTATTTATTAAGATATTTTTAGTAAAATACCTTTTTAATTTCAAATATAGTTAAAGATATATCCAAAAAAAATTAATATAATTGATTGAAATTTTAAATTAAATATATCAATTTTTTTAACCAACTTTTTATTTATATTTAAAGGTGAAAAAGGTATTACTCTTTCCGCTAAACTTGTCAAAGTCCAGTTCATATTATTTTTATTTTTGGTCTTTTATTTCTGCTTATTGTTTTCCTTCAACAAAGAGGAAAATATATTTAACTGTTATTTTGATATTTAGGTTAGTAAAGTTATTACTATCTTTGGTTCATATATAAATTTTTTAGATTTTTCAGATTTTTTTTCTATCTTTTTTTATAAAAGATTTTCTTTTTAATGTTCGATTGTATTAATTATTAATTGTAGTTTTGATTCTTTTATTTTTATTAATTCATCGAATTTATCTTTCTATTTTAAAAGACAATAATTTTGAACATATTACATCGCTATTTTTTAGTTAAAAATCATAATGAAAAAACAAAACTACCATATTGTAAAATAGATAGACTAATTTTATAAATTAGTAAAAATTAGAATATAAAACTACAATTAAATCAATTATTTATTTACTAATGTGTCTTTAATTATTTTATATTTTTGCATCTAACAATAAAATATTATGATGAAAAAATTAACTAATTCTCTATTCTAAAAGATTAACTTATAAAAATAATATTAATTATCAATAAATTTAATTTTATTATTAATTTATTTATTCTCATATAAAGTGATATGTTTAAATACAAAGGTAGTATATGAAGAAGCATAGTACAATGTTAGAGAGAGAAGCCCCTTATTAATTTGGGGTATCCTTTATATAGAAGCTATATATATACATAAACAATGTTAAATGTGTTTGTATGGTTTCTGTTGTGGAAATGTGCGGGTCATGATCCAATAGTACTTGAATGAGATTTGAATGAGATGATAAATGTTTGTTTATAATGAATTTAAATTCAACTATGTGAATGTAGTATTGTTAAATTTTTTAAGAAAGATCTTTGTCACTCGGGTTCTCTCTCACTCGTTGTAGTTCTCTCTAACTTGAGGGATGTATGTTTTGCAATGAAATTTTTTTATTTTAAATTAATTAATTTTATAAATTTAATTTTACTTAAAAGGTTAAATGAATAAGAAGTAATTTATATTTATATACATTTATGTAAAAGTGAGTTGAATAATAAATTATAGTATTTTAAAAAAAAATTTAAGTATAAATCACTTTTACACACAAAAGATATAGATTCTAACTTTAAATAAATTCTAAAACAATAATTAAATATATCAAAATTAATTTGAGGACAAAAATAAATATATCAAAACGTATAATCAAACATATCCTTACACTGCCGATAAGCCCGGGTCCAAATTCATTTGGGGAGACTTTACAGATTAAGCAATAAATGGTCCATAGCTCAACAAATGTGTGGATCCTGGAGACGGTCCAATTATATTTTTTTTGACTGAAACACCGATTTTAATCACTATGTGCCATCAAATTTAGAGGTGATAAATTGGAGTCTAACTCTAATGGAGTGAGGGAAATATAAATATGTTTGTGTGTTTATTCAATTTTTTAAGTAATTTTCCTTTTATATTTAACTATTTTAATAATATTACTTTAGTCGGTAAATAAAAGACTTTTAAAACAAATTATTTATTTCTATAAGATTTGATTTTTTTTCAATTTTCAACTATATTTATTATTTATTTACCAACATATTCCTAATTAGTGTATATATTTTATATAGTCAACAATAAATATTACAATAAAAACATTAATGAATTTTTTCTCTTAGAAGATAAAATTGTAAAAACAATATAAATTATCAATAAAATTTAATACTATTATCAACTTTTTAAATTCTTGTGATTTGAAAAGAGGGATATTATATTTGGCTCTCTCGTAAGATTTATTCTAGCTTGGCCACTTATCACTTGGGTCAGTTTGATAAAACAAATTATATCTAATTATTTTTAGAGTTAACTATGTATTCAATCAAGTCCTATAAATATATTTTAAAATGTATATTTAATTCTCATAATTATTTTCTTCAACTTTTAGTTGACAATATTTTCTATTAAAGGTTTGGTCTCGGATTCTCCTTTCAAACCACATTCATTAGATTGATTGGCGGAAATTGATATTCTTTTATAAAAATGCAATTAAGATGTATTTATTGGTTGAATGTCTTTTATACTCTTTTATTTTTATTAGAAATGCAATTAATATTTATATTAGTGAGTATGAAAACATTTAATGTCAAATCTATTTTAATGAAAAAAAAATTTAAAACTAACCCATTAAATGAACATTAATTTTGATAATTTTTATTTTATCTTTTTATATATAGGAGCGAGAATATTTAATAAGAAGGTGATCGAAAGTGTTGACGAACAAATATTTTAAAAAATAAAATTTAAAAGAAAATATTTATAAAAATTTAAAATTTAGTAGAAAAAAAGTTAATTTTTTGGTGAATTCATTTTATTACATTTTAATTGTAGTTCAATATTATTTTAATTGTAGTTCAATATTATTTTACTTATTACGTTGATGTTTTAGTTTTGTAAACACGCATTTTAGAGATAGTTTCTTTCTATTTTGACCGGTTAACCCATCTCAAAATCAATATATTTTATAAATATTTTTTTTAGTTTATTTTTGTTAATATCAGATCAACTATCAACCAAACAATTTGTGCCATGGTGGGATAAAATTAGATATTTAAGTTTTCTTTTTAAAATTTCTTCAATTCTAAATATAATAATAAATTAATAAAAAACTACCTCACAGTTGTATAATTGTATGAGTTAATTATGATATAATAGATAAAAACAAAAAAATAAAAATTTGAAAATATTATCTATTCTCTTTTTTTCTTTAATAGAAAATGATGTGTATATACACATTACACCAAAAAAATATTATTAAATCACCCCAATAAAATGAAAATGTATATATAAAACTTCCTTTCTGTTAAAAAAAATATTATTCTCTGTTATTTATGAACATTTTCTTTCAATATGTTATTTTCTAAATTAAAATATACATAAAAGAATATACTATCATATGATACAAATTGAGGTGAATTTTGTATATAGATGGTTGATTTGGTTAGGTGTGGAAGGACAAAAATGTTTAATTACTTAATGGTATGAGCCTTTTATAACCCATCAGGACATCAGATATTGTTTTCAATTAGGTCAAATTGATTAAAGAATCAATAGCTCCCACCCGTGACTTCTTCCAAATAGCAGAATCTTAATGAAGGATATAGGCAACAAAAAACAAAAACACATAGGATGGTCCCAAAGGTAAGTCAATTAAAGTTTTAATTTTTTAGTTTTATTTATTCTTTTATTGTTAGAAAGAATGATGATAAATAAACTTGCACAAATTATGATATATCAAATTTAAATTCAAAATATAATATATATTAATAATATCAATATTTATTAATTGAATTAGACTTTATAGATAAATATGTTAACTTTATTAATAAAATTAATTTGTTATTTAATATTTTAAAAGAAAAAACATATATAAGAAGAAAAAAATGTCTCATATATTAAAATTTATTTTTAATCGCATTAACTCTTAGGGTGTTACAAGCATTATTGAAGAAGCATATATAAATACAAAATAAAAAATAGTAGCATGGTCTCGTGCAGTTCTTATCACTCATATACATGTGAAGGAAACATGCCACATTTTGTTGGACCTAATAAAAGTAGGACGATTCAGAAAACGGCACTACCTTTGTTATGGTATCCAGGTATCTAGGGGAGACAACTAGATTCTGATTCCACAAAATCATCTTGATATGATAGGTTTGGTAGGAATATGATTTCTGATATGTTTGTCTTAGATTTTGATAAATTGTTTTTTTTACATATATTGCGATTTTTTTTTTCTTAACTAGGTAGGACTACTTTTTTTTTTTTTAATAAATGAGACAACTATTTTTTTAGTAGGTGATAACTTGATTAATAAAAAGACAAATAACTACAAAAATATATAACTAAAAATTGTAGTAGGTTGCGAGTACAGTTACCCTTGCTTCAAAGGGGTTTGTTAACAAAATAAATATAAGAATACAAAATTTAAAATTTTATTAAAAATTATATTTTTAACTCCTTCAAAATTTAAAATTTATCCTTTTTAATATCAAATTTCTATTTTAACTCTAATAAATATTGTTAGGATACATGTTTATAAGACAAATTTGAATCATTTCAATTTATATCTTATTCAATTTCTCTTAATTGTCTTTATTTTTTATTTAAATTAAAAAATATATTACAAAAATCATATATATTAAATTTTATATAAATTTAAATCATTTTATATATTATATTATTAAAATACATTAAAATTAACATTATTAACGCACTTTCATTTTTATAGAACATTGTTTAACTCTAGAAACACACTCCTAAAAATAGTACAATGGCCCCACTACCCAATCCTCACACAATTCAAATTAAATGTCGTTAGAAATAGTTATCAATTCAAAATGATTGTATGTACTGATGTACAGTCTAAACACAATAAGTATCACTTTAATAAAATATTTATTTTAAAATAAATATCATTTATAATTTTTAGTATAATTTTAATTATATTTATATTATTTTTAATAATTATTATATATATAATTTATAATAAATATTATTATATTTTATAATAAAAATAATAAAAAATCCATCAATATATAAAATAAATAATTTTATAAATTAACATATCTCTTTTTTCTAATTATTATATTTTTTAATATATATAAAAAATTATTAAACAACATTTATTATAGGACAAAATTAATGCACAATTTTATAAAAGTATAAAAACAATTAATCTATTTTAAAAAAAAATTAAAATAAAGTTGGAAATATATTTTCAATACTATATCTAACACTAGCCAACAACAAAAAAATACATATATCTATCAAGCTAATATTATTTTGAAGGAACTGAGAGTTAATAAACTAATTGATATCTCACAGTGGTATTTCAAAAATATATTCTGATAAATTTAATTTACTTTATATATTAAATTTTAGACACCGAAAATTGATTCAATTAATAAAGAGTTTCTTCATTTTCAACTAAAGGAAGTGGGTCAATTTCTTTCGTTAGTGGTAGACACATTTATCAAACTTGCGTACTAATATAAAAAATCTTACCAAATTACATATTCATACGCAAAAGCCACATTAACTTGTTATTATATTCAAAAATTGATAAATCTGTGCTGGATACCAAATTAGCACATGTGAATTTATGAATTTACTGTAAATTCAGGTGAATTAAGCTAATACACCGATTTTATCATAATTTTAAAAGACATTTAATTTTTTTAATCCAAGTCAAAAAACATTTTCTTTTTCCACTTTTCTCCAACATGTTTCAAGCTAATGTGTACTCTTATACTCAAACAAATCATTATCTTTTTACTTTGAACTCACCCACAACTTCATCATCACCATCACCATGAGTGGCCAATGAGTCGTGATTGAATGACGAGTCTTGGTAGAATAATTTACTTAGTTTTACTTTAATATTAATTTATGAGTATAAAACTTTGCAATAATTTTGTATATTTTTGTTTTATAATTAAGTTAAAAATTCAAATTATTATAAATTTATACGATATTATAAAAGTATATATGTAATTCATATATTAAATTTAATATCATCTTAATATGAGATAAATTCAACAAATTTATATATAAATTCAACAAATTTATATATAAATTCATATAAACAAAACAATTTATTTAAAAATTCGAATTTAACTACCTTACTGTAGAGATTAGTAGGGATTAAGGATGTCTTGTTGCTAATTAAGCTTTAGAATCTCCAAAATTGAAGATCAAATCTATTTTTCATCTCTAAACTATGCTGCTAATTCAACTTTTTATAGTTGAATCTGAATCTGATTGGTAATTGTTAAAGATTTTCAAGCGGTGATGTAAGAAATGACAAAAAGCAAAGATCTATAATAATAGTGCAACTAGGGAAGAAAATGAATTATTTCGGTGGCGATTAGCAAATTAAACGTGTTCATTATTTGCTAAAATGTTAGTATGTTGGTGTTGTCATTAAGCTTCTTAATTTGATATATTTTGTTGTAGTTATTTCCCTTCGGTTGATTATGATTTTCATGTTCATTTGATTTCATAAATTTGTGATTTTGTAGTTTATGCTGCTTAAACCTACAATGTCAAAGACAAATATCATGACCTATTTTTATAACAACTATTAAGCATTCCCATATACTTCATGATTCAATTAAAAATGTATAAAGAAGTTGTGTAAACATATCAACATAAAAAATTAATTTAAGTTCATCATTGTTGTTTTATTTTTTCGTACCTAAACTCACTTTTTAATGTATAAAACTTATATAATTTTTTTTTTAAAAAAAGTCTACGATGAAATTGGTACACATTAAATATAAAGAACTCAAGTTCAGACTTATATAACTTAGATTTTTTCTATGTTTTTCTTTTTTATATTTCATGTGGTTTATTATGTTGTGTTTAATTTCCTCATCGACTGTAATAACATATGGGAGCAACATAAAGAATCAATAATGACCTTGTTGTTCCTCTTAGGCCAATAAGACCTGGGTCATAAGCTCTCAAAGCCCAGCACTTGTAGCACTCCGACCCAACTTAAATATAGGAGCTACTTACAAATTAGAAAGTTTCTTTTTCTCCCCCAAGTTTTCTCTTAATATATATTTAACTTAGTTAATACAGAGATATATCTTATACATATTTTAATTAGTTAATTCAAATATGTATTTTTTTTAATATTTAAAAATATTTAGAGGTGGGAGAAGAATAATCTTAAAACTTATATAATCTTTGAGGTAAAATCATGTATCGTTTTGACTTTTAAGTTTATTGAGTCGTTGTGACATTTTTTTTATTTAAATTAAAATATTTTATCTTTTTTTATAACAATTATTATTAATTGGAAAATTTTAAAATAAAAATTTGATTTAAGTAGTTTCTTATGAAATATTATCTCATATATTCTATCTTTTTGCTACAATTTTTTTTTATGATAAATTTTTAAAAATATTTAAAATAAAAACCTGTTTTGAATAATTTCTCTTAAAAATCTGTTTCTAAGGGATATCTTTTTGAAAAACATGTGATTTATATGAACGTGGAAAGTACTTTTTAATTTGTAGTTAATAATTTCAAAATAACTTCTAATATTTTTGAATAAATTCCCTCAATATTTTTTTTTTTTAAATTTATAACAAACTGATCCAATATCGTTATCATTAGAGCCTAAATCAAAACAATAGAAATAGTTATATAATTAGAAAAATTGGATTTCATACTTCCATATTTTAACTCCTACTCCCACATTTTCCCAAATTTGTACAAACTTCCAAAAATACTCTTGTAGAAAATACATATTATTAAAAAAAACCAGCTTGATTTTTGTACCCAACATCTATATTTTTGTTACATATCATAAATTGAGATTTTTAAATTTTTAGTATGAGAAATTCTTTTACATACCAAAAATTTTGTTTTTAAAATTTTCTGTATAAAAAATTTCTTCACAATTTTTTTTATATACAGATATATAACTTTTTCAGAATTTATGATATCAATTTTTTTTTCTCAATTTATTCTACATATCTGAAATTTCTAATATGCAAATTTTTCTTCAAAATTTTTCGTATATAAATTTTTTTTTGTTCTACATACTAAAAAATTTAAATATCTGATATGTTAATTTCCTAAACATGATTTTTGAAAGAAAAAAAATCATATTAAAAATTTCATATATATGTTGAGTAAATAATTGATCCAAAAATTTTGCAATAAAAAAAAAGATTAAATTTTTCAAGAATTATAAAGATCAAAGTGTGGGGTATAAAATTCAATTTTATATTATTAACATGTATACTAGGCTTGGAGGACACAAACCATCCAGCATGAATAGATACAGCCCAAACTAGTCTATTTGGGCTTTGGACAAGGTCTTAAAATAACTATAATTTTAAAATCAGATACTCATTAGTAGAGATTTGATGACATATAACTGTTCATCAGCAGTATTTACTATTTATTTCCAATGTTCCACTAATCACACAAAAAAACTGTTGTGCTCAAACTCAGTTCTAAATAAGTGGGAGCTTTTTATGTTCATGTACACAACACACAGAAGCTCTACGACTTGTAAATTGTAAATAGGGAAGAGAATAGGCTAGACCGTCCGTCAGAGGCTTATGGTCTGGCATATTTAATAAAAATGTTAGACTTAGGCCATTTTTAAAGCTTATTTATTTAAATAGGTCAGACTCAGACTTATAAAAAAACCTATTAGGTCTGACAGGCTGACCTATATATATTTTATTATTTATTATTATATTAATAATATTATTTCTTATTTTAAATTATATCAATTAAACAATTACTCAGTAAGCATTCCATATTCAGTAGTTGTTTCATATTCGGTAGCATTCCATATTTGGTAGTCATTTCATATTTGGTAGCTGTTCAATTAGTCAATCACTCAGTAGTCTTCCATATTTGTTTAAGAGGTAATAATGAGCGTGTTTGTTTCAAAAAAAAAATCTATTATTTGACACAAAAAATTATTTTTTAGGGTTTAAAGGATGTTTGTTTCATATTTTTTAAAAATTATTTTAAATAGGCTTCTAGGTCAGGCCAGACTTTTAAAAAGGTTAGGTCACGCAAAAAAAAAAAGCTTATGATAGGTCGTAGGCCAAACTTAGACCTAAAAAATATATCGTAGGCGAGGCTCAGGCCTTTCTAAGTCTGGCCTAACCTGACCTATTATCACCCCTAATTGTAAGATACAATATTTCTTTAATTTAAACTTAATTTATGGTTGGAAATCTCAATCTTCTATGCATCTTTTCTTCTGTATTTGATTTTGTATTCATTTTTTTTCTCTTATGTGCATCCTTTTCTTTATTATTATTATTATTATTATTATTATTATTATTATTATTATTATTATTATTATTATTATTATTATTATTATTATTGTAAGATAATGTTAGTGCACTTGAGTTAACAAAATAAAAAAAAATTGTCTTTAATGTATTTTGGGACAAGTCAGGTAATCTGAAAAGTGATTTAAATTCGATCATTTTTTTACTCTCTTTATTATGTTCTTTTCTTTTGCCTTCGTGTATTTTTGGATTGTCTGAGACTCATCCCGATGTTTATGGGTCGAGTTCATGTAACAAACCATATCTTTGTACACCTCTAATAGATATTAAAGATGTTTTGTTGCACTTAGGCTTATTGTTAGTTTCTCGTGCTCCTCCATAGTGATTTAGGCCTATGTCTTATTAATTATTCATGATATATAAATGAAAGAGTTTTCTACTACTTATTTTCACATATGGCTCTCATCTTCAATACATTTAAATTTTTTTTTTTTTTTACTATATATAAAAAATTAAAAGTGTTTTACTTTTCTGTTTTCACTCACACGCTCAAAATTTTAACCAATTTTTTTAGTATTTTTGGAACTTCCGAAACATTAGTTTTTTTTTCAAACTTTTTTTATTAATTTGAAACATAATTTCAGATTTTTTTTTAAAAATCGAATAATACAAAATTTCCAAAATAAAAAATTCCAAAAATAGAAAATTTAATTAATATTTTTGAAATAAAAATTAAAAATTCTATAATAGAAAATTTTCAAAATAGGATATTTCAAAAATTTAATTAATATTTATATTGTAAATACAATATGTTTTAAAAAATAATGTAGTTATTTTGATACAAAATTTACATTTTGAAAGTTTAAGTTAAATTACAAATTTTTGATACATTCAAACATTCATCTTTTTTTTAAGTTTTGAAATATCAAATTATGTTTTAAAAATTTGATTTTCAAAACTTTTAAAATTCATGTTTCAAATTTTTTGTCAAAGGTAAAAATTTCAAAAATATTTTACAAATAGAATAAATTTAATTTAAAATTTTTTAAATTAATTCAAACTTTCAAAAATAAATTTAATTTGTATTTAAAAAATATTATAATCAAATAAAGTTTTGAAAATTTAAATTTTTTTTAATAATTTTTGTTAAAGTTTCGAATATGTAAGTGAAAAGGAAAAAAAAAATCAAATTTTTATATATAGTGAAAAAGATAAAATAGTCTCTTAAAATATATTAGGGGTTGAGAGGTACAAGTGCCTGGAGTTAAAAATAGAAAACTCATAAATGAAATCTTCTTTTTCCACCTTAAGTTTTCTCAAGCGTCTTTAAATTTTATTGGCATGGGCTAATGTTGATGTAAATTTTACACGTCTAGATTCACCGGTTTAAACATATACTTTTCTATATTCGAGAACATTATAGATAAGAAAAGAAACACCCTATATAAATTTATCAATACATGATGTAGAAAATATATACAATGTCTCCCTAAAAAATATAATACAATAGTTAATATTTTATAAATAAATTAATCTGTATTTTTCTTTGAAGCTTAGAGTTCTCAATTAGTTTCTTAAATTTTAAAGTTTGCCTTTTAAACTAATTATATACATTTGTTTTATAATATTAACATTTTTAATACATTTTTAGATATTACATAAAAAAAGTTTGCTAATTTGCACCGGCTCATTTTTAAGTGATTGTAAATATGCAAAGTATAACTACATATTTACAAAATACCTCTTAAATTGTAGCTTATTAATTTACATGATACATCCACTAAAAATCCAGTGAGTGCAAGTTACGGTAACTTGGAGTAATTTGCGCCTTTACTCATTCTTTGGTGGATAATTAACAAGTTACAATTAATTAAAAAAAAAAACACATTTTAATATATAGATCGTTAATTTACATCTATAAAATATGCGAAAGATTCATGTAAATATACATCACTTTGATTTTAATTTTAGTAAAAAATATTATTTTAATTGAAAATTTTAATTTTAAAATATTTTTAATTTAATTTTTCATCACTATTTTTTGCTTGACTTGACATAATTTGATGACATGTCAAATAACTTATAATTCACCATTATTCACTATTAAAAATGTATTAATCTTTTAAATTATTTATTAACAATAGAAAACAATTGTTTTATAAAAAAAAAAAATGAAATTAGGTTCATAACCGAGCCAGGATCCCTCTAATGCTTCTCCCCCAAATACCCACTTTTACTTCAAAATTCCATTTGTAATGAAATAATTAAAAAAATAAAAAATAAATAGCCCATTGATATTAGAAATTAAAAAAATTATGTGAAGTGTGGTCACACTTTACAATTGTGCACCAACTGAGGTACAATTTATATAACCCTATAAATTGAAATCACCGTCGAAACATGATGAAATTTTAGTATTGGAGAAGCTAGCAGAATTCTAAGAAAGAGCAAGTGAAAAAATTATTCCTCCATAACGCCTTTCCTACTTTTGATGTGTGTTTTTATGTTTTTTTTTTTAATTACAATTTTAATTTATTTATTTTTATTAATTCACGAAATTGATATCTCTATTTTAAAAATCGATAATTTTGATCCTTTCATATAATTTTTTCTAAAAAATAACGACATGACATACTTTAAATAACGTGTCATACGATACGATGATTTAGAATGACTAATACTCATAAAATCAGAATAAAACACTGTATAAACTTAACTTTCAACTTCTAAATTTTTTTATATTTGTAATTTAATTAATGCTATATGAATACTTAATACATCCAAATAATTTTATATCATTGAATTGAATTGTATCTCATATTATTTAAAATACATCAAATCGTTATTTTTTTTAGTTTAAAAATCTCGTAGAGAGACTAAAACTGTCGACTTTTAAAATAGATTGACCAATTTCGTAAATTGATAAAAATGAAGGGACCAAAACTACAACAAAGTATTTTTTGTTGGAACCAAGTTGATTTTGTATTTAGAATTTTGATGATGATAAAAGTATTTTATGAGAACAATATATTTGATTTCACATAATATCAAAGAAGATTCGTGTAGATTGAAGATGTTGGAACCAAGTTGATTTTGTATTTAGAATTTTGATGATAATAAAAGTATTTTATGAGAATAATATATTTGATTTCACATAATATCAAAGAAGATTCGTGTAAATTGAAGAAAATCTAATATAAGATTTTATTTATATTTATATTTGAAGAAAATATAAAATAAGATTTGATTCAGATTATAAACTGAAGAAAATATTTGACCAAGTTGAAAAGAATATATAGTCAAGATTTGAAGAATATTTTATCAAGATTTTTCTACAACAAAATATGAGCAATATCAACCTCAAGAATTTACAAACTCAATATGAACAAAATACAAACAAAATCAATATAAAATAACTACTCATATTGGACTCCAAAATAATGAATTGCCCAAAGAACATATTATCAAAAAATATATTGTTCAAAATTATTTTTGAATAAGATAATTGTTGAACAATCTAGAAATGAAAATACAATTAAGAATTAAACAATGACTAAAATGAAACTCAAATTTAACTATATATATATATACTAAAGGCTGAAGAAGAAGATAATTGAAAATCATAAAAGAGTAGAAGAACTCATAAGCTCAAATTCTAAAATCATCTTAGAGTTTAAAGAGAGAAATACTTGTTCGAATTAGAATTATTTTTTGAGTGTTTCTTTTCTTAGAGTGCGAGAGTTGTTATTATTATCAGTTTGTTTAGAAGCAAACACATAAAGTTCCAATGTTTTGTATTCAACTCGATAATGGTTTAAGTCATTCTTCAATATGAGGTTGTGAAGTTATTATGAGGAGACTTGACTTGTAGTGTCAAAATGGTTAACGTTCCTCAAAAGTATGGGGTTGTTAGGCTATTTGGGAAAACTAGTTTGGAGGGTCAGGTGCTTTGTAATTCAAGGTATTTGAATTAATAGATTAAAGTTTTCTGAATGATGGGACTTGATGTAGCCAAATTATTGGTGAACTTGAAAATATTACGTGTGAAATTACTTATGCTTTCATTGTTTGATGTCGCTGAATTTGATTGATTCTTATATAAGTAATTCATAAAAATCAATTAACCTTCATCAAATTAACAAAAAGTTAGCAACTTTGACAAACACAATTCAACCTTCATTCTCGTGTTTGCACGTTCATTTTTTTTCTTTCATCTTCCCATTCAGAACATAAGACAACATAAATAATCGATTTAAAAACAACAAAAATTAAAGATCTTCCGTAAAAAACATAACTGACCAAATCAAAAATTGAATTAAATTTAAAAAAATTGTAGACATCATTTTGATTTGAAAAATATCATTAAGACACTTTTTTAACACACTTCTTCTTATTGATTAAATTTTATACGGGGCCTATTACATTACATGTAACCTATAAAAATTTGGTAGATTCTGTTGAGATAAAATTCCAAAATTAATATTTTGATGATAATTAAACAAAAGGTTAATTAAGACTTATATTTATGATTCAAAGTGTTTTGTTATTTAACATGTGTATTTAAGTGTGTTAAAACAAGATAAGTACCAAGCATTACAAAACATATCTTATTAAAATCAAGAAAGCAAAATAAGTAAAACGAATAACGTTCTTGACAGAATTCTGGAAAACGAAGAACGTTCTCCACATGTGCCATAAACAAGAATGATAAGATTTTTATGAGAAATATTAGATCCAAGAAGTGTAATTCATTCCATATCTTCATTAGAAATATATAAGGATCAATCTAAGCAAAAATTACTTTAGAATTCAAAGGTTCAACACTTTGCCTCTCAAAATACCTTAAGCAATATCATTCTTCAAGTTAAGCAAATGCAAGTACAAACTGACAAACTATAAAGGACATTGTTGTTGTACCTTCAAAATAGACATGCACACGTGATTCAAAGCTTGTAATCATTTCAGACAACTGTCAAGATATAAATATAAGTCAGCTCATCTCAAGACAAATTTGAAGAACGTTCTTGGATCACAAGAACATACATGGTTTCAATAAGAACATTTTTACTTTATGCTTGATCTTATCAATTCACTTACTCATGACAACTGACATACTTCAAACGGTTAAATGAGTTGTCATAAACTCTCTTGAAGCCTACAAATAAAGCTTCACAATGAAGAACAAATTAGAACTCATAATACCAAACAAAACATCACTCATTCAAATCATACTCGAGTTTCTCAATTCATTTTAAGTTGCAGTTCCATTCTTAGTGTGATATTATAATCAGTGTAAGGTAACATGTGGAAACCCTTTATAGTATAAAGGTAGAACTCTGTAATAGATCAAAATTGATCTGTGAAAAATTGTGTGAAAACAAAAAACGTTCTTGCTTTGAGCACTTAGTAGAAAATGTCACATTTGTGAGGACTAGACGTAACCCGTGTTAGGTGAATCATGATATATGCTTGTGTGATATCTCTATCCCTATCTTTATCTATTCTTTGTCTTACAATCAGTTTTTATATTGATAAATTGATATTGTTGTTTTTCCACTAACCAAAAACGTTCTTCATTTGTAATCAAGATCAATCTTGAG
This sequence comes from Cicer arietinum, assembly GCF_000331145.2. Lineage (NCBI taxonomy): Eukaryota > Viridiplantae > Streptophyta > Magnoliopsida > Fabales > Fabaceae > Cicer > Cicer arietinum. Next base: position 62,754,381 of record NC_021163.2, read on the forward strand.
TTAAACATTTCCATTTTTTAAACTAGATTTTTTTAAAATTGACAATTATAATTCAAACCTCCATTCCTTATGATTGATATTGTTACTTCATATTCCACATAAGTTTTAACTAATACGTAGAAGTGTGTTGAGAATGTTATAGAAAAAAGTGTGTGCAATCGCATATTCATATTTTTTTTATGGGAGGCAACAATATTTTTGACTAAAAAAAATTATTAACTCTTGGCTAAACAAAATTCAAAATTCATTAGAGCTTTTACAATTTACAAAATCCATTATAAAATTTTATATTCTAATAATATTCAATAATTTTTTTATTGTAAATACTATTAAATATGTTATTTTTTCTCTATATAATTAACAAATTATTCGATTTTATGATTACACATAAAAGATATATATATAATTTTAACGTATGTCTGAAACTAGAAGGTTCTTTTGGAGATTTAAAATAAATATTATAATATTATGATAAATAATTTTTTTTATTTTCTTGTGTGAGTGAGGAACTCCGTTAAACATACAGATCGGTCTCGAGTGTGAGTAACTAGAAGTTCTCTTTTGATGTTTCAGTAGAGTCGACATAAAGGCTGGTTAAAACTTTGGAACTTCAAAATTCAAAATTCAAAAATTCAAAATCCAACTCCTAAGTTCCCATAGCGCCGTGCCAGCGCCTAGCAATTGCAATCGTACGTTGGTTGAATCCTTCATCAAGCAATGGAAATTTTGAAACTTCATTTGTTTCTTTTCAAAAAAACAAACTTCATTTGTTTAATTATTATTATTAATTGTTTTAGAATACCTGTATATGTCTCCGGGTCAAAGAATCAAGATGTACCTAAAAATGATTTAACAATTATTCCATAATAATAAAGAATATCTTAATCATTTCTATATTAGCTTTACCAAAAAAACACTTTTTTTTATATATATAAATATAATATAATTATACATCGATATATTATTAAATCTTCATGTAAATTTACAACTTTCCGTAATCGATACAAATAAATTAATCTCATACATAATATTTGTTTTAGATGTGTCAAAAAATAATTTTATCACAAAACTATAGATCATCATATCATAAAATATTAATAAATATTTGATATTTTTGAGATTACATGTTCCAATATCCATTTTCTTGCATTTATTGTGTGAGATTTGGCATTAGAGTCTTAAAAAAAATATTAATATGCTCATAATTACAATATTTATTATTTTAAAAATAATTATTATACAAATTAAATATTTATAAAATTAGAAAATTAAAAATTATTATTAGTATAAAGACTTTTACACTGCAATATATACGAATTAAACTAGTCTTTTCAAAAGAAAATTGTGTGTCTGTGTGGTATATATGGTGCGCGTAAGACTTTTTCTTGGGAGTTGCGCTCCGTCGTATCCTCTGCTACCAGTCTCCATCACTTACCTGTAACCTTTCATAAAACCGCCTGCAACTTCCGTTTAGTTTACACGTGGCACAAAATCAATAGAAATCCCCACGGCAATCCAATGAGGTCTCCCATACCCTATTATATATTGTCGACGACACCACTACTTTTCTTTTCTAAAAATTGTCCACCTTATTAGTCGAGTCACACACACACACACACACCAAATACCAAACACAAACGCTAACAAAAATATAAAAAGAAAACTAAAATGAACATTGATTTCAAATCCGCTATTCAACTCTAAAAAAAAAAACCAAACAACGATACAAAGATGTTGAATCTGACACAGAGTTAGTGAGAGAAACTAGTTTCTATTACGAATTACGAATCCTGCAACTTTCAATCTCAACCGTTCGTTTCGTTCTATTGATAGTTCATCACAGCCGTGGATGGGCCAAACAGCTTCCACGGCCACCGTCGCTTACCGCCGGGAAAGCGTACAAGGCCATCGATCTACAAATACCACAAAAACAACCAGATCTACCGACTTAGTGTTTCCGATGACCGCCGGCGAAGACGAAGATGATAACAGAGATCCGGTTCACGGTGAAAACTCCGATTATATATCAGATCTACCTGACGAGTGTTTAGCTATAGTGTTTCAGTCGCTGAGCTCCGCCGATCGGAACCGGTGTTCACTCGTCTGCCGGCGGTGGCTTCTGGTTGAAGGACAGAGCCGTCAACGTTTATCGTTAAACGCGCAATTGGATCTTCTTCCGGTAATTGATTCTCTCTTTACTCGATTCGATTCGGTTACGAAACTCGCGTTGAAATGCGATCGTAGATCTGTTAGCATAAGAGACGACGCACTCGTTTTAATCTCCGAGCGTTGCCCTAATCTCACGCGCCTTAAGCTCCGCGCGTGTCGCGAACTTACCGACGCTGGAATGGAAGGTTTCGCTAAGAACTGTAGAGGATTGAAGAAACTATCGTGTGGATCTTGCACTTTTGGATCCAAAGGTATGAACGCGATTCTCGATAACTGCGCCGCGCTGGAAGAATTGTCGGTGAAGCGCCTCCGTGGAATTGCGGAGACTGCGGTGGCGGAGCCGATTGGGCCGGGAGTAGCCGCGGCGTCGTTGAAGACGATTTGTTTGAAAGAGCTTTACAATGGACAGTGTTTTGGTTCATTGATTCTTGGAGCTAAGAATCTAAAGACATTGAAGCTTTTTCGATGTTCGGGTGATTGGGATACGCTTTTTCAGCTCATGGCGGAAAGGGTTAAGAGCATGATTGTTGAGTTTCACTTTGAGAGGCTTCAGATTAGTGATATTGGATTGCAAGCTATTTCATACTGTTCCAATTTGGAGATTTTGCATCTTGTTAAAACACCTGAATGCACTGATATTGGACTTGTTACAATTGCTGAAAGATGCAAGCTTTTGAGGAAGCTTCACATCGATGGTTGGAAGGCAAATCGGATTGGGGATGAAGGGTTAATTGCTGTTGCTAAATTTTGCCCTAATTTACAGGAATTGGTGCTTATTGGTGTTAACCCTACAAAAGCTAGTTTGGAAATGTTGGCATCTAATTGCCCTAATTTAGAGAGGTTGGCTTTGTGTGCAAGTGATACTGTTGGTGATCCTGAGATATCTTGCATTGCTGCTAAGTGTTTGGCTTTGAAGAAACTTTGCATTAAGAGTTGTCCTGTTTCTGATCATGGGATGGAAGCTTTGGCAAATGGGTGCCCTAATTTGGTGAAAGTGAAGGTTAAGAAGTGTAAGGGTGTTACCCCTGAGGGTGGTGATTGGTTGAGGCTCACTAGGGTTTCTGTTGCTGTTAATTTGGATACTGTCGAAGCGGAACACCAAGATGCTAGTGCTAGTGATGGTGGAGCACAAGAGACTGGCATAGAGTTTCCTCCAATGCCTGGCAATACAGCAGCGTCTTCATCGACAAGTAATGCATCAAGAAGTACTGTTCGATCGAGTTCATTCAAGCAAAGGTTAGGACTTTTGTCTGGGAGGAATATAGTTGCTAGTACATTGAGAAGATGGTCAGGTGGTAACACTAGTGCTCGCCATGGTTAGAGACAGAGAGCATAAGTAAGCTAGCTGTCTTTGTTCATTTTTCAATATTATTATCGTCTTGTATCATTTGATTTTTCTATATCTTGTAAAACATTTGGAATTTGAAATTTGAAATTTGAAATTTTTGCCGTGTGGTGTTTATTAGCTTTTGAATTGAATCTTCACGGTTAAGGGTCAATGATATTTTTTTCCCCTACAGTTGTTTTTGGTGCTATACTTTGTATGATAAACTCACTCACGGGTCGTCTCACCCATCCTGCGTATATCATACATTGTTTCTCTGATTTGTCTCTTGATGATTTTCTTGGTTGGATTCCTAGATGCACTGGACACTACAGTGTGTATAAGATGATGGAGGTTAAGGATGTCTGGCTTTTGTTTGATTTATGAGTTTGATATTGAATGGCAAAAGATATTCCTTGTTTTCTGGATATATCTTGGTGACTGCTACCGATGCCATTGTGTAAGAAAGCAAGATTCTTGAGAAGGGGATCAACAGATCTCTTAGAATTGCAGCCTCCACGCATTTGAAGCAGTCACGCCATCTTGGTATGATGAATCTTGTGTGTTTGAGAATAATGTATTTAACGGAATTACATGATTTAGGTTGTCACATTAAGATTACTAGATTAGACCGTTCAAGTTATGACTTAGATAAATTGCGTTTAAATACTAAATTAGAGTGGGAATTGTCTGATCTTGCATCCATGATCTTATTATTACTACTATATGTAAAAAAACTCAACACCATTGTTTATTTTGTTTGGGTCAACCGATATGTTTGCAACAAAAATAATATGGCTTATATGTATCCTAATTGATCCATTCCAAAACTAGATTTCTTGCCATTTCACCCTCAAAATAATGTTTCCTCAACGCCTCCTACAAATGCTCAACATGGGCCTGTCGGCTTACACTATAAATGAGGATGTCATAAGACAATGGTAAAATAAACGTTGTATTCTGTTTGACGGAGTAAAACAAACATCCTTAGGATAGGATCTAGATTTTATATTCATAACTGATTGAAATGGGCATTGGCCAACACGTCTTCTATGTATTATAAAGGTTGTCTTTTTCAAGTGTATAATCAAATTATCTTCTTTCCCACTAACTTGATGTTATCGTCACTTCAAATCTAATTTACTGAAGATAATAGATCTATAATCTATCTGTAGTTAGAATGAGATATTTATTATAGATGGTGATCTTATTGAAAGTCCTGTCAATAGTACAAAACCGTCAATTATCATTTTTTTCTTACTAAGTTAAATGAATTGCAAAAGTTAAACTAGACTGAATGAGGCCCACAACAAGCATATTGGTGGCAAACTTCTCAATTGCATCATTTTGATGACGTGAACATACAAATTCAAACTACATCTTTTAAGAGTTTATTTTCGAACTATATAATTTATATGAACGTGTTTTAATTGAAACTATATATTCTTTCAGATGTGTACATTTAAAGTCAAAGGATGAGAAAAGTCCCTCACAAATTTGAGACCCCTCAATTCAATATCATTTGACATCCAAATTCATTTTTCCAATATACCTTTTAAAGGTTGTGTTTGCTGTAGGATGTTTTGTAGTCTTGGTGAAATCATGTCGATAATTTCGTTTCAAGAAATGGAATAATTCACTTAATTCTAATAAAATTCTTGATTGATTCAATTTTATATTTTAAAAATACGATCTTTTTCTAAATATTCGCAAGTGAAGTCAAAAGAATTATGGAAAAACTATTTATGATTATGTATTAGATTTACCAAAATACGGGTATAATTTCATAATGTCGTGACGTTTTTTTCTCCCCACGGGAAGTTTCTCACATGTGGGCATGTGAATGAAATTTTAGCATCACAAATCATGAGCTGAAACCAAAAGCTCTTCGTTATACTCTCTTGTTATTTCATCATCACTCAACACGTATATATTACTAAATTGATGCATCCCAAGAGAACTGATTAGCTTGAATGAGTAATAAATCACATGGCCATATAAAGAGAAACAGAACTACATGAAAGATATTCTTACACCAAACCTGTAGGCATCCTTTAAATTATCGCGTAATAGAAAATGACAATAATTAAGCATAAGAGTCTCAGGTTCTAAAATAAAATTATAACATACACCTGTATGTACGCAACCTTGTCTAACTTAAAATGGTTCACCCATCAGCACTTGAAATTACATAATGTTCAGTGAATCAATTCAAGACTGATAACAAACACCTGTTATGTGTATTCCCTACGCATGCAGCAGTGCCTGTTGAGAGTTGAACAATGGAGGGGGGTAGTTATACTATTTTGTTTTCTTCTCTTTTGCAGCCTGAGGCTTTTGGTACATCGCCATCTGACTTAAGATGGTAAAATTTGTTGCAACACTAATTGCATAGCCCAGTAGAACTTCAAAAGAATTAAGGAAACATTCATAATTATTATACATAACACAGTCAAGAAACAAATACACCGCGGCAAGACTGCTATACAGACAAAAATGTCAATAAAACTTAGGCACAGAACTTTGGAAGTCAAGAAGATGAAAAACATGATTTTCAAACAAGAAAAAAAATAAGTTTGCTAATTAAACATTGCCAAATGCCTGAGCAGACACAATTCCAAAAGTTTGTTTCGACATACTGGAATAATAAAAACTTAGTAAAATATGTTCAACTTCATCAGCAAAATGATAGAAACAATATGATTATGAAAGTGGCTTTCAATAGTAGTAACAAACTTGAAAAGGAAGAAACTATTGAAAAATAACCATTTTCTACGAATAAATTAGAAATTTACAGTTGGCATCACAGAACATTTTTATACACGTATATATAAGCAACAAAAAATGAACTTTGGGTTTTCTGCTTCATAAGGATTAAGAAAAGCTAGTCTGTAGTGTTTGAGTTCTCGAGTGATCTACAATCTTGTTCATTAGATCATCCAAGAGATCTGTATATGAATGTGACTTGATAAATAAATTATTAAGTATCTCTGTGACTAAATAATGAACAAAAGTAACGCTCTCATAGACTCATCCTTAAGAAAAATGAGCATCCATTCTTGGAGAGGGAAATACACAAATTCCATCGAACAGGAACCTATGTTTTCTGGTGTAGGGGGCCATAAATATTGCAATATAACTGTTACTCTATCTCCCTCTCAAAGAAAAATTTAATTTTTTTAAGAGAGAGATGAGTATCCAAATCCTAACACTCAATACGAAGTGTTTCACTCTACTCTTCAGCTACAAATAGTGGTCTGGCTAGTTTTGTCTTCAAATTTTCAAATGCCGATTTTAGAACAGCTTCATAGAAAGGGGAAGATGAGAATGGGTATTTCAAAATTTCAAAATGTGCATGTTTGTTTTTGATGCAAACCCAGATTACATAAACAGTAAATGGAAGAAAACATAGCAATAATGGACAATGAAGAGTGTATTATTTCTGAAAATCAAAGGAAAAAAATACAATAGGATGAAGATCCTATTTCCACAAAGCTAAGCTCCTTCAGAGAACCAATGCTCTCTCCCCTAACAAAGTGAATGATTCTACTTGATACCTTCCTCTCTCCCCTCATCATCCTTATACAACTCATTTACCACTTTTCTCTTCACTCTCACTCACGTGGATATTCCCATTATTCCTTCTCTATTTAACATAAACTCTCCACACTATGGGCCTAGGCAACCAATGCACTGACTGTCCCTTTGAACCCACCATCTCATTTGGGGTCCTATCAGTTATGGAGTTGGGAAGGCTCTTAAATGGGAGTTTGATCAAGGCTACATTTCTTTGGTCTGGTAAAAAGTGCCTTGGAATGTGGTTTTTTCCCATCGGCTTCCACAGAAATTTAAACTGAACAGGCAAACACTTGTTCTGATGTAAACCATGTCAACAATATCTACCATCAAAGCATGGAAATCCAACAGTTTTTTCTCCAGGGCCAACTAAAACACCTTTTGGCCATTAGCTTAACTCCAACATTCATGCACTATAAACTCATCCACAATGGCACAATCACAAAAATACTTCCCGAGAAAAGTTAAAGAAAATTTAAGATTCACATGAACCCATAAGACAAAAGGAAAAGGAAACTGATATTGTTGAGATTTCTCAAGCTTAATTGCTAAAAAATGTGACTTCTATATTGAAGATGGAAAACATGGATCAAACAATTGATTTTTGGACTGAGAGGTTTACTAGAAAAGAAGAGGTGGGGACCTGCTTTTACCTTGCAGAGAAGAGTTAGTGAAACTTGAATGAGAAGGAAACAAAGCTCTCAAGCCAACAATAGGGGACAATAACAATTTCAGGAAAGCAATACCAAATACTGAGAATTAAAGATGAGGCAAAAGGGGAAGATAAATATTCAGTCCTATCCGTGGGTGCATGTTTGACTGGCAATATATACAGAAAGAATGTAAATAAATTTGCAGCGAAGCTATTGAAGAGGACTGTGTACATAAGATAAATTTGGCTGAAGAGGACTACTGAAACTTTCTTCAAATTGTTTCTATTTTTCTGTAGTCAAAATTGAGATAGAGACATCTTGCAATCTAACGGGTCCTTACTTTTAAAGCACTACTATTAACACCAATAACTGATTTGATATTCATTAATGATGATAACAAAAACAAAAGAAATGACGATGAAAACAAACTAAGAAAGGATACCACTTTTTGGGGCATTTTCTTGGATGGTGGTGAATACTCTAACTGCAGCAAATATAAACAAAAACTTTAGTATGCCAACAAATGAAAACTGTAACCTAAATTCTATTAAATTAAAGATGTACTGGCTTACCCATTGAACCTCCAAAATTCATAAAAGAAGTTAAGAAGCTAAGCTCCCCTGTACTTTTATTCTGCACAGACCAGATTTACCAGTGACAAATAAGAATGGTGAAAACAAATTGCTGACATACTTCATTGATTAAATACAACATTTTGGAAATAAATAATCTAAAATGCACAATGAGGCATAACATGAAAAAATCAGCACATCCAAATCAACAGAGTTGACCGGATTCTAGCCTTTCATTACACAAGAGCAATAAAAGCACCCAGTTTTCTTCAAGATGCAGATAGGATGGCAACACATCATACTTAGAAACCATGTTATCGTGTAATCAATGTTGTCAAACTCAAGGTTCTACACAATCATTAAACTCAAGATTGATACAAAAGTAATGGTTAAAACATCTATCATAGTATCTAAATGTCATTTAACAGTATGTTCATAGTAATTATTCAACATTTCTAATAAATATTCAGTAAGCAGTCACAGGACCAGACCAGACCAATTAAAAAATGGACAAATTCACAACACGCAAGATATTTTCACAACTCAGCCAACAAAAGAGTATAATAAGAACAAAATTGATGGACAAATTGACCATGGTTCAAAATTACTAAGGGAGAAGAATGGTAGGAATGGGTTCCCTAGATGGAACTGGCTTAAGCTCAGTAGAGCTAGGTTTCAGACTTTCACGCTCATCAGAGTTGAATTCATTCACCTTGTTGGCCTGTTGGGTTCATTGCAAACTTGCAATGGTGAGTTTGTTTATGTTTCTCATTTCTTCACTTCGTTTATACTAGGAGTTATGGGGTTGAGACTCAATACAAGATCATTCAGATCCTCTGCAGATGGTTCGCATTGATGCATGTGTGGAATTGAGTACTATAACACACAACAGTGACATTGAAGTTTTGTGCACTGTGGAGCCCTATCATGAAATTTTATAGGGGAGAAATAACCATTATGTTGTAAACTCGTGATTCTATGCAAGTCTATCTGAGTCTACCCAAATTTACATGAAACAATTTTATCAGCAAGTTAGCTCAATTTTAATAGCAAGAGTTGAAAACTTGTATGAATGTATGAGTTAGCTTGAGAGTTTCATAACCATATATCTAACTAGTTTCAAGTTGATCATAATTAAATGTACAACAAAATATCTCATTTACCATTTGCTAAAAGGGAAAAAGTAGCCATTTTGACCGGAGAATCATGTATCATATAAGCATGTAAAAACTAGAAAACAAATAAGTTTTAAAATTTCACGACAACTAGGTATTTTCTCCAACACATACAAAAACAGCCCTTCGTGTTTCCACTTACAGAAAAGTTTTGCCATATTTGTGGGATCCTTGCAAACAGAAATATTGCATGCTGAGATGCCTGCAAAAGATCAAATTGGCATCAAGAAATGTTGGCCATAGAGCACCTTATACCCTAATTATGCAATGGAGGGGGGGGCAATTGAGCTAAGGGTTAAAGGACCTTGGTGAAAGAGAAAATCTATAAAAAAAATTATGCAATAAAGACTAAAATGCTCGACACTACGAATTAACAAAGGAATACAGCAGACAGCCAGACACACTTGGAGAAAAATTTCAGCAGCAAATGCATGGTGAACATAAAGTTATGAAGTTATTACTCACATACAAGGCCTCAAAGAGAAGAGGATCAATTTGACCAGCTAAGATAGTGGGTGCTACAGCACAATATCTGAAAACCAATGTATCAAGGAAATGATCGAGAATATTTGATTATATTGCATAATGTGAGAATGAAAACTCAGTGCTTTTGCAAGCAAGTAGGAATAGGATACATCAATGGCCGAATCCATGTGGTTGTACTCAAAGGTTGAGAAAAGTAGTAGATTATGGCAACCAATACAAACGCTGTATCACAAACGTAGAGGACAAAGCAAGTTAGACTAATTCAAGAAAAACAAGATAGCTATATCTAACAAAAGATAGAGTCATACAAGTTGCATGAAGTTTAAATTTGGTTTAACTTTTATAGAAGCTAAGACCTTTCAGATCACAAGCAATCCAGCCTACATCTCTAAGAAATTCCTAATTCCAATGATTAAATTTTACAACAGTTGTTTGTAGAAAGGGCATTTGAACTAAGGTCCTTGTTTCCCTTAAGAGTTTACTTGGTCTTCCTCTACCTTTGTTTATTGGACTACTATTATCCACATGATGAACTATCCTTATTGGGATCTCAATAGGTCTTTTTCACATGACTACAGAACCATCTTAGGTCAGAATCTGTAATTTGTTTGTCGCTAGTGCTAATATCCCCATTGTTCCACAAATATATTAATTCCTATCTTATCTTTTCTAGCATGTCTATTCATCCACCAGGACACTTAGCTCGTGCTTTTATTAGCACTTTACTTCCCAGCAACTCAAGCCGTTAGCATTCCAAAAAAATGCCCGAACCTGCCTTTCTCTTGGCTTTTTGAATTATATTTGTTTATTATACTCCCTTTTCAGCCAATTCTTTAGTAACACCTCACTTTGATTCAACCCTCATCTCAACCCTGTTCAAAAGTGGATGATATAACCCAATGGTTGAACAGAATGTTGAAAAATATATAGTCACCAAAGAATAAGCAAAAACAAAATTGAAAAACATAAGTGCACCTTGTATCAAAAGAAACAACAATTCTCCATAAGCCGAAAAAGGAAGGCCTTTGTGAAGACAGTAAGCCAGTGATATGGTATATCCAACAACTTCAAGCTCAAACGACAACAAGCTAAGTCCTCGCACACTTCGATGCTTCAAAATTTTCAAAATCTGAGCTTCACAAGATCAACACAATTAGAAAAAACCTAGTTTGATTTCAAAATGTGAAGAAAATAAGTACATGATTTGATTCAATCTTGCAAAAGACAAAGTGATTCCATAAATATAAATTAATGTGACCTGCTTGATCGTTTTAGAGTATAATTGTTTTTGGCATCAAAATTGACAATAACTTGAAACAGATTTTCGGAGTTTGTGCATCCAAATATAAATTTTAGCCTCAAATTTATTACTGCGTGAATATATCCAAACATATATATATTTCAACTCTCTAGTAAACAAAATAAAATGATAAAAAATCAAGTAATTCAAAATCAAAATTTGCCAAAGGAGAACTAATCTCACACTAAACACGCTTAAATCAACATTTATCGAACAAAACAACACAATCGTTAACAGCAAATGAATATTTCCTTTGAACCAGTGAATACAGCAAATAAAACTCACGAATTAACACAGCGAGAAACAGTTAGAACAATTTGCTTAATAAGTTAGGTTTTGCATGTGCACAACAAACTATGAAACTATTAAAATCTCATCGATTAATTTTGTTTTCCTAAACCGTAAATAAATTGAGAGAAGAGAATATAGTAAAGGATTGCGGAAATGGTAAATAGAGAGAATAGAAGAGAGGAGTGCCTGAGGGAGTTTGACGGTGGTGGAAGCGGCGACGATGGCGTAACCGAGGAGTTTGGAAATGAGAGGAAGCAAGCATTGTTTGTGAGGAAAGTTTCCGTTACGAAGAGATCCAATTGCACAACTCAAATCAATCCCTAGATATTGTTGAATGATAATTAACAGATATTCCATTGATCTCTCTCTCTCTCTCTCTCTCTCTGATCTCTTTCGATTATCGATTGTCAATCCAATGCAATTCTTTCTTTCAACGCCCTTTCTTAGTTTTCAGTTTGTGAACAAGATATTCATTTACTGTGATTTCTCTCTTTTGTTTTTTTAAGGGTTTAATTTGTATTATATTACTTTATATTCTTAACCACTCATGTTTATTGCCTTAAAAAATTTATTATTATATAAATTAAATATTTTTAAATATATTATTATTGATAGTATATATAAAATAACTTTTTTTCTTCAGTTTTTATAAATTGACTTGTATATTTCCTTAAAAGAAGTTGACTGGTAGGTATTTTTGGATTATTTATAAAGTATTATATTCTTAATTTTTTATTTTATTTTTAAAATATATTTAATTTTCAAGATTTTTTTACAGAAATTTAATGGTAACAGAACACAGGATATATTTTTTAAGCTTTTAGGGACATGGAGAATATAAAATTATTTGAAACATACCTTCAATAACATCTCACTTTTATAGATATATAGAGAGTCGTTTTAAAATTAATATAATAATTTATCAAAAAAATAACTAATTCAATAAAATAATATTCTTATGTATTTTGATTGGATATATGATAAAAAAAATAAAAGGTTACACATATCACGTAAAATAAAAGCAATTGTTTGTCGAGCAAAACAGGAGGATAATAATCAATAACATACATATTTAGAGTTTGAGAATGAGCAAAACTTGTTAACGAATCTGCAATAAAATTTGTTTTTCTATAAATGTGACAAAATACGCATTTCTCAACTAAGTGTTAAAGATCTTTTTGATGCAAGAGAATTGTCAAAGAGAGATATAGTAGAGAGAAAGAGTAGAGAAATGCTGATTTCTCTTGTTTGGAACAAACGAGAAAGAGAGACAAAATTGATCTAGAGTTCGTGAATTTATTATTTGTTTTCCTTTCAAACCCTTTCACACAATTCACTTTCTTTTTTATCATGTTGTTTTTATGTTACGTATGTTTCGTTTTTCACCATGGATTCATTTAATTAATAGTTAAATTAAATTTATAATAAATTTAATTAAGTAATTGAGTTAATCAATTAATTGATTAAATTTAAATAAAAATAAAATAGTTTTAATGAAAGCATTTTTGTTTCAAAGGCATTATTGTATTTTTAAAAACAATTAATATTACTCTTTTATCTATTTCCCCTTTTCTCTGTTTCTTTTATATCAAATAATACATCAATTCTTTTTTATTTCTCAAATATTTTTCTCTTCTCACACTCTTT